>NC_092089.1:82123533-82318533 GCF_045679555.1 Salvelinus alpinus | reverse complement strand
TCGCTTTCTCTCTCGCTCTCGCTTTCTCGCTCTCGCTCTCTCGCTTTCTCTCTCTCTCGCTTTCTCTCTCTCTCTCGCTTGCTCTCTCTCTCTCGCTTGCTCTCGCTCTCTCTCTCGCTTGCTCTCGCTCTCTCTCTCGCTTTCTCTCGCTCGCTCTCTCGCTTTCTCTCTCTCGCTTTGTTGATGAGGAGCAAAGTTCAAGACATGGACATATGTCGATGTGCCTGAGTTGAAATATGGGCTCGGGATGATCTATAGTGGGGGTGGCAGGAGGACAGGCAGGCAGCTTCTAAACCCTGATAGAAATGTACAGCTCCTACACGTGCCTGCCTGTCTTGGTGGGAGGCATAGGCAACATGACAAACGGACAAGGTGCAACTCTTCCAGTTTGAAAAGGTCATTGTCTATTTGACAAGAAGAAGAGAATTATGAATAGCTGATCATTCTGTGACATCTGAAGATAATGAGGTATGTGCTGGCATGAGGATCTGAACTATTTGAGAACTGGCAACGGTGACCCAGAGGTAAGCATTTTTTCCCCATATCAGCCCCCGGCATATCTGCCCTTTTTAACCCCACAGACACACAACAGACCAGTGTCGTTCGTTGAGTCATGTTTCATCAATAGTACTACTAGGCCGACATACACTATTCCACTGTAGGCTGCGCACACTTCCACTGTAGGCTACTATACATTACAGACCGACTCGAACCCCCCCCCCCCATCCCTCTCTGACTCACTGCAGCCCTTTTACAACCACTAAGGGCTCTCGTTGCGGATTCGTCCAGAAACTCTACCTCACTAGGGCTACACCCCAAATGGCACCTTATACTCTATATAGTGCACTAGATGGTTAAAGGTAGTGCACTATATAAGGAATAGGGCTCCATTTGGGACTCACCTTAGTTAGCTCGCTAGCGTTTCCCTCCTCCGTTCCTTGTGGAGCCGTGTTGCATTGAAAGGTGAGGTCTGGGCTGGCCATCCTCTGTCAGGGAATATTAGCGTTAGCATTCCTGCTGCATGAGCGGCTGGAGATGTCTGCATCGTACACACAGACACACCGATCCACCGCCACAGGAAAAACATAGCGCCTCAGCAGCATACAGCCTACCACTAGAATGAGATGAAACACAAAATGAAGGACCATATGGACACAATGAAATGACAACGAGTCAATGTTCAGCATCTTAGCATAGAGTAACCAAGCAAGTCATGCTGGGCCCAAAAATGTTCATTTTTGGAATACTCTTTTTATCCGCTGCTATCTTGGATCTCCAATTCTTGTTCCGACTTGTGTCGATGTGATTTGGTTCCATCTGATCCTTGAACCACTGTATGTTGCTGCCCATAAAAAGTCACCCAGAGAGTCACTTTCAGACTCTGGTCCCAGATCTGGTTTTGCTGTCTTGCCAACTCCTATGGCCATTGTGTTTGGCATGGCAACGGTTATATAGGTGTTGTCTATACCGCACAAACAGATCTGGGACCAGAGGGGTATACTACTATTTACTCAGAGTTAGCGGCAGGCGAATGAGAAACAGCCTATCAGGCTTGTAACTGCTAGTCGATCGCCAAACTCTTGATTGAGACAAAGCTGAAACATCAATCCATGTGCGAGTCAGTGCAACATTTTAAATGTTTTCCTGAAATCAAAATTCTTGCAAATTCAGTAGGATATGGTGTGAAATAGGCTTTTAGAAGTGAGTTTTTTTTTGTATCGTTAATGCCGCCTTTGCTTTGGTGTAGAACAGCACAAACACCTTTTTTCCCCCACTCCTATCAATAAAATAATTTTGTCATTCAATAGTTTTACTCTACATAACTTTCAAATGCATCCCGTCATTGCTAAATGTGTGATGTGATAGGTATTTTAAAATTTTTTCTCCCCAATTGGTGATATCCAATTGGTAGTTGTCCCATCGCTGCAATTCCCGTACGTACTCAGGAGAGGCGAAGGTCGAGAGCCATGCGTCCTCTGAAACACGACCCTGACAAGCCGCACTGCTTCTTGACACACTGCTCTCTTAACCCGGAAGCCAGCCGCACCAATGTGTCGGAGGAAACACTGTACAACTGACGACCATGTCAGCGTGCATGCGCCCGGTCCGCCACAGGAGTCGCTAAGGACATCCCAGCCGGCCAAACCCTCCCCTAACCCGGAAGACGCTGGGCCAATTGAGGCATCGCCTCATGGGTCTCCCGGGCGTGGCCGGCTGCGACACAGCCCGGGATCGAACCCAGATCTGTAGTGACGCCTCAAGCACTGCAGTGCCTCTGGGAATATTACTATTTTTAACACATTTGATTAATAAAATATTTAATCAGTCATCTTACCCAAATGACGCAATCTTTGCGAGAGGGAGGAAATCTGATTTCATTGGTCCTCATCTCGCGGATCAGTCATTTCATTCAGGGTAAGTGGAGTTAGCCTGACCCGGAGTAGGTTAGTTCTGAAAGATTTGTTGCCATAGAAATTTACCTGGCTAAAAAGTTAGCCACTTTCTTATGACCGGTTATACCGAGTTTACCAAAGTTCCAGTTGAAGTCGCAAGTTTACATACACCTTAGCCAAATACATTCAAACTCAGTTTTTCACAATTCCTGACATTTAATCCAAGTAAAAATTCCCTGTTTTAGGTTCACTTTATTTTAATAATGTGTAATGTCAGAATAATAGTAGAGAGAATGATTTATTTCAGCTTTTATTTCTTTCATCACATTCCCAGTGGGTCAGAAGTTTACATACACTCAATTAGTATTTGGTAGCATTGCCTTTAAATTGTTTAACATGGGTCAAACGTTTCGGGTAGCCTTCCACAAGCTTCCCACAATAAGTTGGGTGAATTTTGGCCCATTCCTCCTGACAGTGCTGGTGTAACTGAGTCAGGTTTGTAGGCCTCCTTGCTTGCACACACTTTTACTGTTCTGCCTACACATTTTCTATAGGATGAGGTCAGGGCTTTGTGATGGCCACTCCAATACCTTGACTTTGTTGTCCTTAAGCCATTTTTCCACAACTTTGGAAGTATGCTTGGGGTCATTGTCCATTTGGAAGACCCATTTGCGACCAAGCTTTAACTTTAACTTGCTTCAATATATCCAGATAATGTTCCTACCTCATGATGCCATCTATTTTGTGAAGTGCACCAGTCCCTCCTGCAGCAAAGCACCCCCACAACATGATGCTGTCACCCCCGTGCTTCACGGTTGGGATGGTGTTCTTCGGCTTGCAAGCCTCCCCCTTTTTCCTCCAAACATAACGATGGTCATTATGGCCAAACAGTTTTATTTTTGTTTTATCAGACATTTCTTCAAAAGCACAATCTTTGGAATCTTATCACACAAACACAAATGGGCCCTGGTCAAAAGGAGTGCACGATATAGGGAATAGGGTGCAATTTGGTACACAGCCTGCTGGTCATGTGAGTGATGGAAACTGTTTATTCAGCTGCACTACTTGTTAGACCAGATCTTGTGCTAATGTGACATGGGAGTCGGTGGTGGCATGTGCATGACTTCCACCAGGGCAAACCGGAGAGTCAGGCAGGGCAAGCTGCTGTTCATTGTGTGTTCTGTGAAAAGCTGACATGGTGGATCCATGCAGGGAATTTGGCACAAGGGGTTACGCGCGTACACACATGAAAGAATACATGTACGCACACATTGGCACACATGCTTAATTTAGAGTTATTAATGTACCTTTTAGTTGTTCTGGGTTCTCCCGAGTGGTGCAGTGGTCTAAGGCACTGCAGTGCTTGAGGCGTCACTACAGACCTGCTGTGTCAGGGTTTGACCGGGGGGCTTTACTTGGCTCATCGTTCTCTAGCAAATCCTTGTGGCGGGCAGGCGCCTGCAGGCTGACTTCGGTCATCAGTTGAGCGGTGTTTCCCCCGACACATTGGTACGGCTGGCTTCCAGGTTAAGCAGGTGGGTGTAATGGAGCGTAGTTTGGAGGGTGATGTTTCGAAGGACGCATGACTCGTCATTCACCTCTTCCGAGCCAGTTGGGGAGTTGCAGTGATGAGAGAAGATCATAATTGAATCGCAATGGGATATCACAAAATTAGGGAGAAGGGGGTAAAATACAACAACAACAAAATACTTTAGTAGTTCTACAAATGTGTCGCGCAATTGCATAGCCGATAGAAATGTTGCACAACTTGAGCTCATGGGCTCTCATGAAGTGTTAGATTTGATTTTTGAACACATTTGCATTGATCATGGACAATATAGTGTTGAGTACCAGGCAGTTAGCAAATTTGACTAATTACTATCAGCAGCATCCGAGCTTGGAGAAGCCTAATTACCGTGACTAAACGGTCACGTGGAATTTGACTCGTGACCGCCGGTGTGGTGGTTATACGGTCACCGCAACAGCCCTACACATGGAGAGAGACACACACACACACGGACACACTCACAAACAGATTTCGTGCTCTCATATGTAAATGAACAGTTAAGGGAAACCTGTCTTTCTGCTTTTTAATTTCAAGGTTAAGTGCTTTTGTGCAATTGTGTTTGCACACAACATTTAACTTGACATGGTCAGATTTGAAGCTATAACGGTGACGTCATCCTTTTATGCCAAGTCAGGTAATGTAATGTCGATCATCTTCTCTTGACTGTCCCCAAAATTGCTGCAAATGTCTTCACGGGCTCTTGGCCATTGAGCCATAGGGCTTTGGCCAAAAGTAGTGCGCTAAATAGGGAATAGGGTCCCATTTGAGACGTAACCCTGGAGTCATTTTTTTTTTTTTTGAGTGGAGAGATGAGAGGAGGAGGAAGTGGTCTCGGTCCTGAGGCCACGGGTAGATAATGAATTGAGAGCTGGTGCAGTAATCTCCATTAAGAAGAGGAGTGGTAATGGAGAGCTCGTGCAGTAATCTCCATTAAGAAGAGGAGTGGTAATGGAGAGCTGGTGCAGTAATCTCCATTAAGAAGAGGAGTGGTAATGGAGAGCTGGTGCAGTAATCTCCATTAAGATGAGGAGTGGTAATGGAGAGCTCGTGCAGTAATCTCCATTAAGATGAGGAGTGTTAATGGAAGAAGAGGAGTGTTAATGGAGAGCTGGTGCAGTAATCTCCATTAAGAAGAGGAGTGGTAATGGAGAGCTGGTGCAGTAATCTCCATTAAGAAGAGGAGTGGTAATGGAGAGCTGGTGCAGTAATCTCCATTAAGAAGAGGAGTGGTAATGGAGAGCTGGTGCAGTAATCTCCATTAAGAAAAGGAGTGTTAATGGAGAGCTGGTGCAGTAATCTCCATTAAGAAGAGGAGTGGTAATGGAGAGCTGGTGCAGTAATCTCCATTAAGAAGAGGAGTGGTAATGGAGAGCTGGTGCAGTAATCTCCATTTAAGAATAGGAGTGTTAAAGGAACACTTTTTTATTGTAGACATTCGCCATAGTTTTGCCCCAAAGAAACACGGAAGGAAAGAAAGTGATAGGAGGAGAGATGGAAGATGGAAAGAAAAGGAAGTAGCTGAAGGAACAAAATATTAAATCGAGAACAAAACACTGGTTATTATTTTTTACCTAGTGTAACAGCTAACACCATCCCCCGGGGGTTCAAACGAGGTAACTAGACCGGGTCATGGATTCTGTGGTGCAGAGGTGACCGCACTCCCTAAGCCACCTGGCCAACTCCTCAACGTAACACAAAGCCACCTGGCCAACTCCTCAACGTAACACAAAGCCACCTGCCCAACTCCTCAACGTAACACAAAGGACAAGGGAACTAAGCCTAGCCAATATTTTTTTCCCGCAGGTATGACTAGCCCATATTTTTATTTTATTTTTTCCCCCCCAGTTGCGAATTTCCACAGCACAACAATGCTGACTTATGGACTTCTGTGAAGACCAAACATGGTCCTCGTGGCTAAATGTGGGATGGTGCTAGGGTGTTCAAATTAGGTAGACTAGGCCAGGTCCAGTAAAGCGCTTGGCCATGAAGCAGTGGAGTGTCCACCCTTTTTTGTCAGCTTTTGTTCAGACACTTTTGGCTGGGTGTCAGAGGGGGGATGAAGAAAAATAGTTGAGTATCATCTGCGTAGCATAGAAATGGTAGGAGAAACCATGTGAGTATATTACATTGCTGAGTGACTTGGTGTACAGAGAGAACAGGAGAGGGCCTAGATCTGAGCTCTGGTAGACACCAGTAGAGAGACCATGTGGTGCAGACACAGATCCCCTTCATGTCATCTTGTTCGAACCACCATTTAAGTTTTACTTACAAGTTACTTACAAAAAAAGATTTCCAAGAAAAACTCAATCAAGGCTTGATCTGTGTTCTGATGAGGTTTTCCATTACATCGCTCTGCAAAGATGGTATGTTATGGTACTATGCCCTATTGTATAGCAATCTACTGCCATGTGTGCTGTGCTGTTGTCTGATAGCCGCCTCTCTCACAGACAGAGCCCCACTAGACGGATGTGACGGGGAAAAGATGAATGGAGCACTATCTCTTATCATTGACTGTTTGCCTGTCTCTCTCCACGCTCACTGGCGTACTATCCCCGCCCAGTCTGTTTGTATTACTGTGTGTGTGTGTCTGCTTGTTGTTGATTTATCACAGTCTGTCTGATTGTGTGCCTTGTCTATGGAGGGAGGCCTATTATGGATTGTGCTTACAGTATATCATCTGTGTGTGTGTAAAAGCTTGACTGGCGTTGCATTATGCTACCTTATCTACACCAGTAGATAACGTAATGTGTGAAAAAAGGTACAGTATTAAATGAAGTGCCCTTTAATATAGCCTAGACCACATGGATTTTTTGTTGCCAGTTTCTGGTGTTTTGTGGTGGAAAACTGAGTAAGTCGACCATAACCCTTCAACCCTGTTACCAATAGACAGACAGGCTAGAAATGTTTGAACAATGTCAGTTTCTTTGGTGAAGCTTGCCTTGCATTCAGTTGCCCCTCCCTGTTGCACACAACAAGCTTCCATTCCCCCTGTCACAAGGGGATTAATGACTTTTAAGATGAGGTCGTCAGCCCCGTTACGGTCAGCCCTGTTACTTTCTAAACAAAACTTTTTTTGTGGGGGGGTTTCTGTTAAAATGAAAATAAATAAATCATAAAATTCCATGTCAATTCACAATGCAGAATAATAGTCCTATTACGTATGTATGACAGCTAGGGCCAGACAATGAATTATATCTAACGCGACCCTTTAAAGACAGAACACAGTTCAGTAACATGTCCATAATTGATTACTTTTTAGACAATAAAAAAAAAAAGTGCCACGTCTGTACCTTTTCAGACAATGTAATTCTCTGCTCTGGCATGTAATGTTGCCTCCTTGACAACAACAAACGTTGCTGATTTGATGTCCTGCTATGTTTTTTTATGATAAGGTAGCTAAATGTGTGTTCATTCTACTAAATGTCTTGTTAAGTCGCAATGTATAACAAACTTCATAGTACTTTTTTTTTTAGGAATGAGTGGTCTGTGCGCAGGCAGCAGGTATGCTAGGATTGACAGTTCTGTTTACCTAGTGATAGAAGTGGCATTACTTTACAGACAAGTAAAATGCTGTTCATGTCTCCAGAGGTTTTCTGTCAGCTTTTTAAAAAAGCCGTAGTGTAGCCTAGCCTAACAGACAAACATGTCGTAGCCTGGTGGCATGGTCTACATCACAGCGTTTATCTCCCCCCAAAGTGCTCTGGCTGGCTGGCTGGCCCTTAATGCGGCTGTAAATCAGGCTCTGTCTGGGCCGGAGGTGCTCTGCCAGGCACCCCCTCTCTGCCATAGCTCACGTCTGCCAGGAGAGCTCCCCTTAGTTATGCTTTATGGTAATTTAGTCGACTGGCCTGCCATTCATCACTCACACAGTACATGTTCAACCACAGCTCAGAGCTCCGCCACCCCCTCCACTCAGGAGAAGCAGCTTCCAGGAATGGTGGATTGCGTGGGGTGGAGATGAGGGTGAAATGTATCAACTCCAGGCTGGATGGGGTATCAGGAGATATACAGTACCAGTCAAAAGTTTGGACACCTACTCATTCAAGGGTTTTTCTTTATTTGTACTATTTTGTACATTGTAGAATAATAGTGAAGACATCAAAACTATGAAATAACACATATGGAAACATGTAGTAAATAAATAAATGTAGTAACCAAAAAAAGTGTTAAACAAATCAAAATATACTTTATAATTGAGATTCTTGAAAGTAGCCACCCTTTGCCTTGACGACAGCTTTGAACACTCTTGGCATTCTCTCAACCAGTTTTATGAGGAAGTCACCTGGAATGCATTTCGATTAACAGGTGTGCCTTGTTAATTTGTGGAATTTCTTTCCTTAATGCGTTTGAGCCAATCAGTTGTGTTGTGACAAGGTAGGGGTGTGGTATACAGAAGAGAGCCCTATTTGGTAAAAGACCAAGTCCATATTATGGCAAGAACAGCTCAAATAAGCAAAGAGAAATGACTGTCCATCATTACTTTAAGACATGGTCAGTCAATGCGGAAAAATGTCAAGAACTTTCTTCAAGTGTAGAAAGTTGAAAATTGAAAGTTTCTTCAAGTGTAGTCGCAAAAACCATCAAGCGCTATGATGAAACTGGTTCTCATGAGGACTGCCATAGGAAAGGAAGACCCAGAGTTACCTCTGCTGCAGAGGATAAGTTCATTAGAAGTACCAGTGTCAGGAATTGCAGCCCAAATAATTGCTTCACAGAGTTCAAGTAACAGACACATCTCAACATCAACTGTTCAGAGGAGACTGCGTGAATCAGGCCTTCATGGTCAAATTACTGCAAAGGAACCACTACTAAAGGACACCCATAAGAAGAGACTTGCTTGGGCCAAGAAACACGAGCAATGGACATTAGATCGGTGGAAATCAGTCCTTTGGTCTGATGAGTCCAAATTTGAGATTTTTGGTTCCAATCGCTGTGTCTTTGTGAGATGCGAAGTAGGTGAACGGATGATCTCCGCATATGTGGTTCCCACCGTGAAGCATGGATGCTGTGGTGTGAGGGTGCTTTGCTGGTGACACTGTTAGTGATTTATTTAGAATCTGAAGCGATACGCCATCTCCTCTTTGTTTTGAGCTTAGTGGGACTATCATTTGTTTTTCAACAGAACAATGATCCAACACACCTCCAGGCTGTGTAAGGGCAATTTGACCAAGAAGGAGAGTGATGGAGTTCTGCATCAGGTGACCTGGCCTCCACAATCACCCGACCTCAACCCAATTGAGATGGTTTGGGATGAGTTGGACCGCAGAGTGAAGGAAAAGCAGCCAACAAGTGCTCAGCATATGTGGAAACTCCTTCAACTGTTGGAAAAGTATTCCAGGTGAAGCTGATTGAAAATGCCAAGAGCGTGTAAAGCTGTAATCAAGGCACAGGGTGGCTACTTTACTTTTTTTGGGGTTCATACAAGATTCCATATGTGTTATTTCATACTTTTGATGTCTTAACTATTATTCTCAATGTAGAAAAATAGTAAAAAATAAAGACAAACCCTTGAATGAGTAGGTATGTCCAAACTTTTGACTGGTATTGTATATTGTGTTTACTGGTATAAGATGTCTGTTAGTGGAAAGAAACTGATTCATGGAATTGAACTGTTTTCTCTTTCTCTCTGCCTTTGTGTTCTCTCTTTCTGTCTCACTCTCTCTCAATCTCCCTACATGTCATTTTCTCTGCCCTGCAGCACTGCAAAGTATAATGTCCTGACCTTCCTACCTCGGTTCCTCTACTCTCAGTTCAGAAGGGCTGCCAACTCCTTCTTCCTCTTCATCGCTCTCCTGCAGGTAAGACAGAGATTATTTGTATTGGTTGCTAGAGCTTTGCCATCAGTAGTAAAGGTCACATTAATATTCAAATACACACTGAATACCCCACATGCATTCCCAAACTGAATACACACACTACTGAAAAATACATGTGGGAGCGTGAGTCTCCCTCTCTAAAGGAAATTAGTGTTTTACTTCCTCTTCCTCAACACACATCATTCCAAACATCAGATGCTTTAAAAATGCAGAGGCTGCTGTGGAGAGGCACCACAACTATATTTCAGTGGTTTACCAGACATGAGTTGTAGCAGAGGACAAACAAAGATTCCTAACACAGACCAGCGCTCACATGGATAGCGTGGAAATATTCTAATTTGGATGGTGGAGCTGGGATTTATGTGGTTAGATCAGGGTCGTGTTCATTAGGCACCAAACGGATGAAAATGGACCGAAACATGGAGGGACTACCTGGACGTTACCAATAAGAAATGCTTATTTTAGTTTTCTGTTGCGAAACTAATCAAAACATTTTCCTTTGCGTGCCCCAATGAACATGAATGTCGTATTAACTTTGATTTCTCTATAATGTGGCATAATAGACCAGAGGAAATCCACAATCTACTAAAAGTTCAGAGTGATTACGCTTAACCTCACAGAACCTTGGTGTGAATCTAAAAAAACAACTCTCCTAGAAGTTCAAAGCTCCACGGAGCCGATTAGGACAATGGATTCTGGGCAAGACTTAAACCTCAATCTTTTATCACTCTGGATTCTGCTAACTAATGCAACGGTAATGAGAGCTGACTAACACAGCGTTAATGAGAACGTTTGACGCTAAATGTGACTTTCAGGAAACTAGGTGTATAGGTGTGTCATTACTTCACAGGAGAGCGGTTTGTATGTCAATGTTTTTTTGTAGAAATGCCTTTTTGAACATGTGAACTTTCATGTGCCTTTAATAACAAACGTGTATGCCATCTGTAAATACTAATAAAATTGTTAAAGTACGAGCCTAATTGGTTTAGCCACAGCAACCTTCCCGCTAGCCATGATTGGCTGAGATAATGAGTGGGCTGGACATGCCGAGAGATGAGTTTGGATTGGTCTGCCATATAGCTCACTTCTGTCTATTTGAGCTGGTCAGTATGTGTAGGGAATCCTGTCTAACGCTGCTTTAAAAAAAATATATTGGGTAGTAAAACTTAACAAAAAAGACTCCACTATGCAAGTATCCATTCCAATAGAATGTCACTGCAACAACTGTTTCAGAGCATTCTCATCTGTGTGTGCCAGAGCGCAGAATAACTGATGAATTTACGAACGCTCAACACCCGTTGAATATGGCCGGTGTCAGTAAATGTCGGCATAAAAGCATCATTAAATTGTTGACAGGAGCACCAAAACTCTGGATAACATGAAAACAGCCAAACCAGCTCTGCTAGGGTGGGTAAAATGGTCAGAGTTTGGGTGGGGGCTAAAGCTTAAGATGATTCTTATGGCATTGTACACAGTCAGTGTGAACCAGAATGAGCTGTACAAAGAAAATGGAAACGACACAGGACGTCTTATTTAATGAAAGAGGTTGCAGTCTGCCGTGAGCGTTCATCCATGTATACGGGAAAGAGTCTAGCTACATTTTCAGATATTATACATTTCTTATTTTGTGCAAGTTTTCATTGCAAGTTAAAGCTTACTG
Source organism: Salvelinus alpinus (assembly GCF_045679555.1). NCBI lineage: Eukaryota > Metazoa > Chordata > Actinopteri > Salmoniformes > Salmonidae > Salvelinus > Salvelinus alpinus. The sequence continues at coordinate 82,307,097 of NC_092089.1, read as the reverse complement.
TTAGCTAGCTAGCTGACGTTAGATGGCTGGCTCGCTAGCTAGCGTTACGTTTATGATCTGTGTGTAGTAATATCTCAGAATTCCATTTCACATTGCTAGTTATAGCCTGATGTTAGCTAGCTAACATTGAACCTATTTGGTTCACTTTAGCTAGCTATGACAATCGGTTTGTATTGGTAGTACTCTATAGATTGGGATTATGGTTAATTGTTTAGCTAGCTAGCTACATGTCTAAACAAAAGACCCCAAGTTAAAGCTTACTGTTAGCTAGCTAGCTGACGTTTGCGGCCGGCTGTGTGACAGCCTGGGATCGGACCCAGGTCTGTAGTGCCTTAGACCGCTGCGCCACTTGGGAGGCCTGATTTTTAAATTTTTTTAAAAGTAGAGACGAATAACTAGAAAATGGTATATCATACACTGCAGTTGAAGAACAATGGGGAAAGTAATTCTGCTTTGAAAGTTGATAAACTTGTCTGTCGCTAGATACTCATGGGATAGCTAAATCTTTTTTATTTCAATATCAGCCTGTAGGCCCTGGTCAAAATATTGTGCACTATAAAGGGAATAGGATTCCATTTGTGACGCAGCCTATGTGATTCAGTGATGTTTCATTTTGAACTGGGACGTGTGCTTTTCCTTTCAGCAAATTCCGGATGTGTCGCCCACGGGTCGCTGGACAACTCTGGTGCCGCTCCTCTTTATCCTGGTGGTGGCAGCAGTCAAGGAGTTCATTGAGGATCTGGTGAGGGAACACTACCAACACTGAACACTGGGGAACACTACCAACACTGAACACTGGGGGAACACTACCAACACTGAACACTGGGGGAACACTACCAACACTGAACACTGGGGGAACACTACCAACACTGAACACTGGGGGAACACTACCAACACTGAACACTGGGGGAACACTACCAACACTGAACACTGGGGGAACACTACCAACACTGAACACTGGGGGAACACTACCAACACTGGGGGAACACTACCAACACTGGGGGAACACTACCAACACTGGGGGAACACTACCAACACTGGGGGAACACTACCAACACTGGGGGAACACTACCAACACTGGGGGAACACTACCAACACTGGGGGAACACGAACACTGGGGAACACTACGAACACTGGGGGAACACTACGAACACTGGGGGAACACTACCAACGCTGAACACTGGGGGAACACTACGAACACTGGGGGAACACTACGAACACTGGGGGAACACTACGAACACTGGGGGAACACTACCAACACTGGGGGAACACTACCAACACTGGTGGAACGCTTAACTCAAATTGCCCCTTTGATACCTTAATCTGACTTTAACAACACCTGTGTGTTTTCAAGGCTTTTAAAGATGCGTTAAAGGTTTTGTATAATTTCAGCCAGTTGTTTTGAAAGTAGCACTCACAAACCAAAACGGGACCCCGAAAGTTGTGCACAGTTGTGTACGTCATCCAATTGGTATGATATGTCATGAATTCCAATTTGTACAATATGTTACAATTTTGTAAGTGCTTAAAATCCTGTTCAATCTCTTTAAGTCTTCTGACCTCAATGGAACCTAAATTAGCCTAAGGCTGAATAAAACATAGCCTAAAGGACATAATGCATTGTCAAGGAAGAATCTGTTGAATTTGAGCGTTTGTGAGACTGGCACACTTCTAGACTTAATTAATAGAGGTTCTATTTTTTTCTTCTTTTAGTATTAGGCAAGATGTTTGCCTGCCTTGATTGAATTGACCATACTCTAACTCAATACGGTAGCCACTGTAAATGGATGAGAGTGAATAGATGTTCAGTTGCACGGTCTGGTTGGTATTGTTGGATTCAGGCCACTTGTCCTTTGAGTGTTCTGTATGGGATTCCTGGAGCAGAGAGGAGACTGTGATGGTGACGGGAACACAGCAGGACACAGGCACACACAGACTGGACCGGTCACAGCTGAGCACTGCACTGGGCTACTCGGTCCATAAATTAGCCTATATAAGTTCATGCTCAAAAACAGTTGTGTCCATTTGCTGAAATTCATGTTGTTTAACAGATGTTTGAAAATGTGGACCAGCATTTAGGCCTGTCTATATTTTGAAGGTTAACACATTTTGCTTCAGTTTCAAATACCAAGCGTCAGAATGTATTCATTTTTTTTTTTTTTTACATTTCCCAAGACCCATTGCCAATTGTGAATTGAATTCAGTACTGTACCATGCCAGAGTATGCTGCACTTTTTAGCTGTGCCCCTGCAATGCGATCCTCTCTGCCTAGCCCAGCTCCCAGTGGACTGTAATAGTTATCCTATAACGTTAGCAACGTTATCTTTATATCTGGCATCTAGCGGTGAAGTGGCCAGCGCAGCAATTTACACCCCGGCCTCTCGCAATAAATATTGGAGCAGCAAGGTGATGACTTTGTCTTTATTAGGTTGAAGGTCATCTGCACCACGCCCAGCCCCCTGTCCACATCCCATTGGCGCCCGATGATGAAACGGCCGGCTCAATGATTGACCCGCATGCTTCATAAAACATTCATCATTGATGCATCAGTCACATCTCAGTATCCCCTCATAGCTTTGTTCTGAAATAATCACTATATGAAATAAATAGGCCTGCATTGTATCGGCAACACAAGTGTGTGTGTATTTTAGGAGCCCTGTATACGCTGTGCTTTTGTTATTTCATGTTTGATGCAGTGCAGTGCCTTCGGAAAGTATTCAGACCCCTTAACTTTTTCCACATTTTGTTAGGTTACAGCCTTATTCTAAAATTAATTTCTGAGGATTTAAAAAAAATCTACACAAAATACCCCATGATGACAAAGCAAAAACAGGTTTTTAGAAATGTTTGGTAATTTATTACAAATAAGAAACGCACATTTTACATAAGTATTCAGACCCTTTACTCAGTACTTTTGTTGAAGCATCTTTGGCAGCAATTACAGCCTCAAGTCTTCTTGGGTATGACACTACTAGCTTGGCACCTGTATTTCGAGAGTTTTTCCCATTCTTCTCAAGCTCTGTCAGGTTGGATGGGGAGTATGGCTGCACAGCTATTTTCAGGTCTCTTCAGAGATGTTTGATTGGGTTCAAGTCCGGGCTCTGGCCGGGCCACTCAAGGACATTCAGAGACTTGTCCCGAAGCCACTCCTGTGTTGTCTTGGCTGTGTGCTAGGGTTGTTGTCCTGTTGGAAGGTGAACCTTTGCCCCAGTCTGAGGTCTTGAGTGCTCTGGAGCAGATTTTCATCAAGGATGTCGCCGTACTGTGCTCTGTTCATCTTTCCCTCAATCCTGACTTGTCTCCCAGTCCCTGCCGCTGAAAAACATCCCCACAGCATGATGCTGCCACCACCATGCTTCACCGTAGGGATGGCAGCCTGTTATTCCCTACATAGTAGGGCTGTGAATTGTCAGGGACCTCATGACGATATGTATTGCGATTCTCACAATTCTATATGTATTGCGATTCGATAATGTTATTTAATCTGCTGCAACCGGACAATGTTGCTGTAGTGCTGCAGCCAGACAATGTAGTGGCAAGGTAGCGCTGCAGCCGGGCAACGTTGCTGCAGCCGGGCAACGTTGCTGTAGTGGTGTAGCGCTGCAGCCGGACAATGTATTGGCAAGGTAGTGCTGCAGCCGGGCAACGTTGATGTAGTGCTGCAGCCGGGCAACGTTGATGTAGTGCTGCAGCCGGGCAACGTTGCTGTAGTGCTGCAGCCGGGCAACGTCGCTGTAGTGCTGCAGCCGGGCAACGTCGCTGTAGTGCTGCAGCCGGGCAACGTCGCTGTAGTGCTGCAGCCGGTCAACGTCGCTGTAGTGCTGCAGCCGGGCAACGTCGCTGCAGCCGGGCAACGTTGCTCTAGTGGTGTAGTGCTGCAGCCGGACAATGTAGTGGCAAGGTAGCGCTGCAGCCGGGCAACGTCGCTGTAGTGCTGCAGCCGGGCAACGTCGCTGTAGTGCTGCAGCCGGTCAACGTCGCTGTAGTGCTGCAGCCGGGCAACGTCGCTGCAGCCGGGCAACGTTGCTCTAGTGGTGTAGTGCTGCAGCCGGACAATGTAGTGGCAAGGTAGCGCTGCAGCCGGGCAACGTTGCTGTAGCGCTGCAGCCGGGCAACGTTGCTGTAGCGCTGCAGCCGGGCAACGTTGCTGTAGCGCTGCAGCCGTGCAGCCGGGCAACGTTGCTGTGGCGCTGCAGCCGGGCAACGTTGCTGTGGCGCTGCAGCCGGGCAACGTTGATGTGGCGCTGCAGCCGGGCAACGTTGCTGTAGTGGTGTAGCGCTGCAGCCGGGCAACGTTGCTGTAGTGGTGTAGCGCTGCAGCCGTACAATGTTACTGTAGTGCTGCAGCCGGGCAACGTTACTGTAGTGCTGCAGCCGGGCAACGTTACTGTAGTGCTGCAACCGGGCAATGTTACTGTAGTGCTGCAGCCGGGCAACGTTTCTCTAGTGGTGTAGTGCTGCAGCCGGACAATGTAGTGGCAAGGGTAGTGCTGCAGCCGGGCAACGTTGATGTAGTGCTGCAGCCGGGCAACGTTGATGTAGTGCTGCAGCCGGGCAACGTTGTTGTAGTGCTGCAGCCGGGTAATGTTACTGTAGTGCTGCAGCCGGGCACCGTTACTCTAGTGGTGTAGTGCTGCAGCCGGACAATGTAGTGGCAATTGTAGTGCTGTAGTGCCGGGCAATGGTAGTGCTGCAGCCGGGCAACGTTGATGTAGAGCTGCACCCGGGTAACGTCGCTGTAGCGCCGCAGCCGGACAACGTCGCTGTAGTGGTGTAGTGCTGCAGCCGGGTAACGTCGTGGAGTGGTGTAGTGCTGCAGCCGGACAACGTCGCTGTAGTGGTGTAGTGCTGCAGCCGGACAACGTCGCTGTAGTGGTGTAGTGCTGCAGCCGGGTAACGTCGTGGAGTGGTGTAGTGCTGCAGCCGGACAACGTCACTGTAGTGGTGTAGTGCTGCAGCCGGGTAACGTCGTGGAGTGGTGTAGTGCTGCAGCCGGACAACGTCGCTGTAGTGCTGCAGCCGGGTAACGTCGTGGAGTGGTGTAGTGCTGCAGCCGGGCAACGTCGCTGTAGTGGTGTAGTGCTGCAGCCGGGTAACGTTGTGGAGTGGTGTAGTGCTGCAGCCGGACAACGTCGCTGTGGTGGTGTAGTTCTGCAGTCGGGTAACGTCGCTTTAGTGCCACAGCCGGACAACGTCACTGTAGTGCCACAGCCGGACAACGTCACTGTAGTGCCGCAGCCGGCTAACGTCACTGTAGTTCTGCAGCCGGGCGACGTTGCTGCAGGGGTGCTGCAGCCGGGCGACGTTGCTGCAGGGGTGCTGCAGCCGGGCGACGTTGCTGCAGGGGTGCTGCAGCCGGGCGACGTTGCTGCAGGGGTCTGCAGCCGGGTGACGTTGCTGCAGGGGTGCTGCAGCTGGTGGGTGAGAGACAGTGCTCCTCCACGTGACATACAGCCACATTCATTAGCCACTCCAGCACATTGCCGGGATATTTAATTCTATTGGATTTCTGAGTGAATGAGAAAAAGCAGGAGTGAGTGAGGGAGGGAGGGAGTGGGAGACAATGTAGAGAACATCTCTAAGGCAACCTGTAATGATGTGCAATTCCTCAAGGGACTCAACAAAGACTGCTGGGCGAGTAGTACGCTTGGTTGCGTTTGGTGCACATCAAAACCTCACAGCGGTATAGTTTCCTACTCACAAAGGCATTTCAGTCTTTCCTTTTCTTCATGCCTGATGAACGTTGGCTGTCTGATGGAGGGATACTGGTAGGCTACACCTCAGATATTTGAAGGTATTTAAGTTACAGAAGGAGCTCCTCACTGTACTCAGCAGTATTAATAGCTAGGCTACTTTGTTCTAAGTCAAAACAAACTGAAATTTCACATTTACCTTAGTGTTCAGACCATTTACTCTACTTTGTTGAAGCACCTTTGACAGCGATTACAGCCTTGAGTCTGTTTGGGTATGACGCTACATTCTTGGGGCACACTTGTATTTCTGGAGTGCCATTCTTCTCTGCAGATTCTCTCAAGATCTGTCAGGTTGGATGGAGAGCGTCGCTGCAAAGCTATTTTCTGGTCTCTCCCAGAAATGTTTGATTGGGTTCAAGTCCGGACTCTGGCTGGGGAAATATTTTTAGGGGAAGGGTAGCCCTCTATAGTCCTTTAAAGTCGCCGTATTGTTTGACATGTTAAATACTGTGCAACAAAGATGCGTATTGTCCTCAATTTGAGTAAAATTACCAACTGGAGAAATTGGGCTTTGAATGGGCTTTGTAAAGGGCTTTAACTTTCCCTTCTGGGTAATATTACTGTAGTGGTGTAGTGCTGCAGCCGGGTAATGTTACTGTAGTGGTGTAGTGCTGCAGCCTTTAAACAGCTTGGAAAATTGCAGAAAATGATGTCATGGCTTTAGAAGCTTCTGATAGACTAATTCACATCATTTGAGTCAATTGGAGGTGTACCTGTGGATGTGTTTCAAGGCCTACCTTCAAACTCAGTGCCTCTTTGCTTGACATCATTGGAAAATCAAAAGAAATCAGCCAAGACCTCAGAAAAAAGATTGTAGACCTCATCAAGTCTGGTTTATCCTTGGGAGCAATGTCCAAACACCTGAAGGTACCACGTTCATCTGTACAAACACCATGGGACCATGCAGCCGTCATACCGCTTAGGAAGGAGACGCTTTCTGTCTCCTAGAGATTAACATACTTTGGTGCGAAAAGTGCAAATCAATCCCAGAACAGCAGCAAAGGACCTTGTGAAGATGCTGGAGGAAACAGGTACAAAAGTATCTATATCCACTGTCAAACGAGTCCTATATCGACATCGCCTGAAAGGCCGCTCAGCAAGGAAGAAGCCACTGCTCCAAAACCGCCATAAAAAAGCCAGACTAAGGTTTGCAACTGCACATGGGGACAAAGATCGTACTTTTTGGAGAAATGTCCACTGGTCTGATGAAACAAAAATAGAACTGTTTGGCCATAATGACCATCGTTATGTTTGGAGGAAAAGGGAGAGGCTTGCAAGCTGAAGAACGCAATCCTAACCGTGAAGCACGGGGGTGGCAGCATCATGTTGTGGGGTGCTTTGCTGCAGGAGGGACTGGTGCACTTCACAAAATAGATGGCATCATGAGGAAAATTATGTGGATATATTGAAGCAACATCTTAAGACATCAGTCAGGAAGTTAAAACTTGGTTGCAAATGGGTCTTCCAAATGGACAATGACCCCAAGCATACTTCCAAATTGTGGCAAAATGGCTCAAGGACAGCAAAGTCAAGGTATTGGAGTGGCATTGCCCTGACCTCAATCCTATATAAAATGTGTGGGTAGAACTGTAAAAGCGTGTGCGAGCAAGGAGGCCTACAAACCTGACTCAGTTACACCAGCTCTGTCAGGAGGAATGGGCCAAAAGCTTGTAGAAGGCTATCCAAAACGTTTGACCCACGTTAAACAATTTAAAGGCAATGCTACCAAATACTAATTGATTGTATGTAAACTTCTGACCCACTGGGAATGTGATGAAATAAATGAAAGCTGAAATAAATAATTCTCTCTACTATTATTCTGACATTTCACATTCTTAATATAAAGGGGTGATCCTAACTGACCTGAAAAAGGGAATTTTTACGAGGATTAAATGTCAGGAATTTTGAAAAAATGAGTTTAAATGTATTTGGCTAAGGTGTATGTAAACTTCCGACTTCAATAATTAAAGTTGGACTATAAATTGTGCCTTCCTGTGTTTTACTTACGCTAAAATTTGTGTTGTATTTGACTCAGCCATTTTCTTTGTTCATATTCTTATCTTTTATTATTTCTTATTGTTGTTGCATTGTCCAGAAGGAGCCTGTGAGTAAGCATTTAGTTGGAAGGTGTATACCGTGTGTGTCCCTTAAGTACGACTAATACAACGTCAAACTTTCTGGGGCATCAGATTCCGGGTGGTTTCCCTATTAGGGTTAGCTTATAGGAATCTGTTGTAATCCGCCACAACAGATAGTTTCAGTCCAAAATGGCACCCTATTCCCCATGTAGTCCACCACTTCTTCAATGCAAGTGCCTCAATGGCTTAACTTTCTATCTTGGCTAAACAGGTTTCTTTTGTCTGTTTGCAGAAACGTCACAACGCTGACAGTGTCGTCAACAAGAAGGAATGTCAAGGTACTGCCCAATTCTTTCTGTCTTTGTTGTTGTAATTATAGATTGATTGATGTTTTATTGCCCTTCAAGTGGTAATTCTTTTCATAGCTCACTAAGAAGGTCTCAAGTTGCATATATATATATATATATATGTTCAAAAGTTGGGGTCACTTAGAAATGTCCTTGTTTTCATGAAAACATACATGAAATGAGTTGCAAAATGAATAGGAAATATAGTCAAGATGTTGACAAGGTTATAAGTAATGATTTTTAATTTAAATAATTGTGTCCTTCAAACTTTGCTTTCGTCAAAGAGTCCTCCATTTGCAGCAATTACAGCCTTGCGGACCTTTGGCATTCTAGTTGTCAATTTGTAATCTGAAGAGATTTCACCCCATGCTTCCTGAAGCACCTCCCATAAATCAGATTGGCTTGAGATCAATAGGGTTGAGATCCGGTGACTGTGCTGGCCGTCCATTATAGACAGAACACCAGCTGACTGCGTCTTCCCTAAATAGTTCTTGCATAGTTTCAAATCAAAGTTTATTTGTCACGTGCGCCGAATACAACAGGTGTAGTAGACCTTACAGTGAAATGCTTACTTACAGGTTCTAACCAATAGTGCAAAAAAAGGTGTTAGGTGAACAATAGGTAAGTTAAGAAATAAAACAACAGTAAAAAGACAGGCTATATACAGTAGCGCGGCTATGAAAGTAGCAAGGCTACTTACAGACATCGGTTAGTCAGGCTGATTGAGGTAGTATGTACATGTAGATATGGTTAAAGTGACTATGCATATATGATGAACAGAGAGTGGCAGTAGCGTAAAAGAGGGAATGGTGGGTGGCAGGACACAATGCAGATAGCCCGGTTAGCCAATGTGCGGGAGCACTGGTTGGTCGGCCCAATTGAGGTAGTATGTACATATATGTATAGTTAAAGTGACTATGCATATATGATAAACAGAGAGTAGCAGCAGCATAAAAGAGGGGTTGGGGGGGCACACAATGCAAATAATCCGGGTAGCCATTTGTTTACCTGTTCAGGAGTCTTATGGCTTGGGGGTAAAAACTGTTGAGAAGCCTTTTTGTCCTAGACGTGGCACTCCGGTACCGCTTGCTATGCGGTAGTAGAGAGAACAGTCTATGACTGGGGTGGCTGGGGTCTTTGACAATTTTTAGGGCCTTCCTCTGACACCGCCTGGTGTAGAGGTCCTGGATGGCAGGCAGCTTAGCCCCAGTGATGTACTGGGCCATACGCACTACCCTCTGTGCCTTGCGGTCAGAGGCCGAGCAATTGCCGTACCAGGCAGTGATGCAACCAGTCAGGAAGCTCTCGATGTTGCAGTTGTAGAACCTTTTGAGGATCCCAGGACCCATGCCAAGCCTTTTTAGTTTCCTGAGGGGGAATAGGCTTTGTCGTGCCCTTTTCACAACTGTCTTGGTGCGTTTGGACCATTCTAGTTTGTTGTTGATGTGGACACCAAGGAACTTGAAGCTCTCAACCTGCTCCACTACAGCCCCGTCGATGAGAATGGGGGCGTGCTCGGTCCTCCTTTTTCTTGTAGTCCACAATCATCTCATTTGGCGCTGTGCTTTGGGCCATTGTTTTGTTGTTGGAGGAAATTGGCTTCAATTCAGCGCCCTCCACAGGGTATGGCCTGGGGTTGCAAAATGGAGTGATAGCCTTCCTTCTTCAATATCCCTTTTACCCTGTACAAATCTCCCACTTTACCACCACCAAAGCCCCCCCAGACCATCACATCATATCCAGTGTGCCTCCAGCACTCCTCCAGCATCTTAATTTTTTCTGCGTCTCACGAATGTTGTTCTTTGTGATCCGAACCCCTCAAACTTAGATTTGTCTGTCCGTAACAATTTTTTCCAATCTTCCTCTGTGTTCTTTTGCCCATCTTAATATTTAAATGTTATTGGCCTGTCTGAGATATGGCTTTTTCTTTGTAACTCTGCCTAGACGGCCAGCATCCCGGAGTCGCCTCTTCACTGTTGACGTTGAGACTGGTGTTTTGCGGGTACTATTTAATGAAGCTGCCAGTTGTGGACTTGTGAGGCGTCTGTTTCTCAAACTAGACAGTCTAATGTACTTGTCCTCTTGTTCAGTTGTGCACCGGGGCCTTTCTATTCTGGTTAGATCCAGTTTGCGTTCTGTGAAGGCAGTACACAGCGTTGTACCAGATCTTCAGTTTCTTGGCAATTTCTCGCATGTAATAGCCTTCATTTCTCAGAACAAGAATAGACTGACAAGTTTCAAAAGAAAGTTATTTGTTTCTGGCCATTTTGAGCCTGTAATCGAACCCACAAATGCTGATGCTCTAGATACTCAACTAGTCTAAAGAAGGCAAGTTGTATTGCTTCTTTAATCAGTAGAACAGTTTTCAGCTGTGCTAACATAATTGCAAAATGGTTTTCTAATGATCAGTAAGCCTTTTTAAAATGATAAACTTGGATTAGCTAACACAATGTGCCGTTGTGCCGACATTAACAATGTCTTCACTGTATTTCTGATCAATTTGATGTTATTTTAATGGAGCAAAAATTGTATTTTCTTTCAAAATCAAGGACATTTCTAAGTGACCCCAAACTTTTGAATGTGTGTGTGTGTACATTGTGTGTATGTAGGCCTAGCCTCCAAAACATGAATGTATTTCTTTGTTGTCGAATGACAAGACATAATATATGGCTCGGTATGCATTGTGTAACACTGTGCCTTCCAAGTAGGCTAAACAAAGCATGGTGGTGGTGATTTGTCTTGCGTGTCACAACACTTCTTTTACCTTTTTGTCTCTGCTCTTTAAAGTGCTGAGGAATGGTGCCTGGGAGATCGTGCACTGGGCCAAGGTACATTACCAGACTACCTCCTTTTAACTTAAAGTTCTGTATTTTGCAATTCAGTGTTAGATTGTTCCGCACTCTGAAAGTAGTCTATGCACCAGGAGAGACAGTAGGGTAATCCATGGATCGGTTTTATTTGAACCGCCACTACAAACTTCTGCTAACTTTAGCCACAGGTAGTTGATTATCAATGGGAGTGATGGGGGCAACCATGCAAATAAGTAAAGTAATGGACAAATAACATTTTTTAAGGATGCTGGGATCATCTAACATTAATTTGTAAAATACGGAACTTCCCCTTTAACCAACGGCATCAGGCAGGGGTATGATGTTATTCTAGGAGAGATATTCATAGACAGCCACTGACATCCCACAAGAACTGGAACAAAGAACAGATGTTGATGAGGATGTGTCCACAACAGTCTCTTCCTATCCAATCTTTCTATATTTAGTACACACACACACCAACACCTCCTGTTTGCCATCCGGCCCCTTTCATCAGCCTGGCCTGGTCACTAATTAATCCACTGCTTCCATGTGGACGGACAGCGATAAGAAGAGAAGGAAGGCTATGCCCGAGAACATAACAGACATGGAGAGAGAGAGCAGCTTTTAGTCCAGTGGTCATAAAACACCCCAGTTAATTACCGTGTCAGAAATGGTCCACCCACAACAATCAGGTGAAAAAGCAAAAAAGGTAAGGATGTGTGATATTAATAGCCTGGCCGTTAAATAGAAGGCACACACAACTGGTTTCTCCTTACTATAGCTCTGCTGGGGTGGTGAGAGGCAGGAGAAGACATTAAGAAAAGATTCACCATTGCCTCTGGTTCTGGAGAATGCATGGTTTTAGTGGCCCGGGTAAATATATTGTCATTTCAAACCGGGAGAGGTTTGTTTTTTTACCATTACTGTAGGAAATTGCCTCTGAAATTGGGGAAGCCAAACACTTAATGATGAACCCCAGAGGCTACAGAACAAGGTGAATTACTGATCTAGATATTATATTAATGCTTATGGGAAGATCTCATTCTGACATTTTGGGCAGAAACAAGGATTTTGCTGGGGTATGAAATACAGATGCAGATATTTAGAGTCGTTTTCATTAGGGCACACTAACACCGTAACAGAAAATGAAAACAAGTCTAGGTTGTCCCTTCCTGTTACATGACACTTTCTTCCGTTAGGTGCCTAATAAACACGACCCAGGTTTTCTGCCTGGTTGACCAACCCCGGAAAGACGACTGGCTTATTTATTCCCCTGTCTTATCATTTCTATTATTTCACTACGATTGTTTACTTCTAATTTTTCACATGATGATCATGTGAAAAAGTTCCATGACATTCCATGACTTCCCAGGCAGTGGTCTCTATCCATCAGTAACCAGTGTGTTTCTTCTAGGCAGTGGGCTCTATCCATCAGTAACCAGTGTGTTTCTTCTAGGCAGTGGTCTCTATCCATCAGTAACCAGTGTGTCTCTTCCAGTCAGTGGTCTCTATCCATCAGTAACCATCGTGTTTCTTCCAGGCAGTGGTCTCTATCCATCAGTAACCAGTGTGTTTCTTCCAGGCAGTGGTCTCTATCCATCAGTAACCAGCGTGTTTCTTCCAGGCAGTGGTCTCTATCCATCAGTAACCAGTGTGTTTCTTCCAGGCAGTGGTCTCTATCCATCAGTAACCAGTGTGCTTCTTCCAGGCAGTGGTCTCTATCCATCAGTAACCAGCGTGTTTCTTCCAGGCAGTGGTCTCTATCCATCAGTAACCAGCGTGTTTCTTCCAGGCAGTGGTCTCTATCCATCAGTAACCAGCGTGTTTCTTCCAGGCAGTGGTCTCTATCCATCAGTAACCAGCGTGTTTCTTCCAGGCAGTGGTCTCTATCCATCAGTAACCAGTGTGTTTCTTCCAGGCAGTGGTCTCTATCCATCAGTAACCAGCGTGCTTCTTCCAGGCAGTGGTCTCTATCCATCAGTAACCAGCGTGCTTCTTCCAGGCAGTGGTCTCTATCCATCAGTAACCAGCGTGTTTCTTCCAGGCAGTGGTCTCTATCCATCAGTAACCAGTGTGTTTCTTCCAGGCAGTGGTGGGAGATATAATTCGAGTAGGATGCTCAGATTACGTACCTGCGGACTCTATCCTCCTGTCATCCAGGTAGAGGTCTGTGGGTTCACCTTCCTGTTCCTGCCAGACCCTGAGGACATCTCCTCCCCCTGTTCTCTCTCTCCCTCCCTCTCTCTGTCAGCTCACACAAGGAAGTGGTGATTGATTCCAAATAAGAGCAGACATTTTAAGTGCCTCGATTAAAAACGTTGGCCTACTATCAAAGCAGGTTAAGTGCCTGCTACATTTTCAATGTTGTGAAGATCCAGATCTGCTGCTACTGCTATTGAAAATAGTTTTAAAGACTGAGAAACAGTATTGCATTGTGGGAATCATCACTTCCTTCTAACATGTCTTCACGTCCTTTCCTCCTTCACCTTTTCAAACTTAATTTGGACCAGGTCTTACTTTGGGCCCTGCATCGGTTTACTGTCTGATTATGTCCTTTCTGACCTATTACCCATACTTTGAAAAAGCTGAAACAATGCAACAGACCTACACGCTGTACTGAATCCAGATAGCACAGGCCTACACGCTGTACTGAATCCAGATGGCACAGGCCTACACGCTGTACTGAATCCAGATGGCACAGGCCTACACGCTGTACTGAATCCAGATGGCACAGGCCTACACGCTGTACTGAATTCAGATGGCACAGGCCTACACGCTGTACTGAATCCAGATGGCACAGGCCTACACGCTGTACTGAATCCAGATGGCACAGGCCTACACGCTGTACTGAATCCAGATGGCACAGGCCTACACGCTGTACTGAATCCAGATGGCACAGGCCTACACGCTGTACTGAATCCAGATGGCACAGGCCTACACGCTGTACTGAATCCAGATGGCACAGGCCTACACGCTGTACAGAATCCAGATGGCACAGGCCTACACGCTGTACTGAATCCAGAAGGCACACTGTTTTGTCTGTGCACAGCAGCGATTTATTTGCACGTTAACCAGACCTCATCTAAAATCTCATTAAATTGTAATTTCTCTCGCCCTATGATTTATATTGAGTAAATTGGGTTATTGTATTTGTATAGTACTGTATATGACGATCCTAAATGACTTGATATAGTTTGTAATAACCTTGTCCAAATGGTATTTGAAACCAGTTTATACCAAAACCTCTGGACGTGCAAGGGTTACACTGTCCTTATTATTGCGTAAAATTAAACCATTCTCTTTCCCCTCCCTTGTTTTGGTGTTTGTTTGTACTCTACCTCTCACCCTCCTCCCCTTCTTCTCTCCCTAATGTCCTCCTCCTGGATGCCCCTGCTCTCGCTGGCCCCTCCTGGTGCATGCTGGGTACTATCAGGTGGGCGTTGGGGAGGTAGTGAAAGCGGCCAATGGGGATCACCTCCCGGCCGACCTTGTCATTCTGTCTTCCAGGTCAGGAACCAAACCACACTGCCGAGCATGAGGGTGGGAGTGTGGCGGTGGGAGCGTGGGAAGAGGGGCATAGCATACAAGTCAACTACAACTCAGGACGTTTTGTCTTGCACTGCCAACATTAATGATAAATATTGGATTTGACATTCTAAGGCAGGAAGGTTAAGCTCTGGTTATGTTGGTAAAGCCAGAGATTAAGGTGAATAGGTCAGTGAACACATTGTTCCCATCTAGGCACAGTCAGATGCCTTAACAAGAAATGTTTTTATGGCTTGAAAATATAGCGAGACAAGACATAAATTATTGAATTGCTCTTTAAGACCTGTAACCAAACTGTTATTCGTCAAGCAAACATGGAAAGTGTTTCAGTTAGTTTTCTTAGTGTAGCACCACAGAAAAGCATACTTTAGTTTGAGACAAGAGCATAAATTTGTGTGTGAACTGTGAATGGGTTTCCATGTTCCTAACTGTGCATGGCTATATAAGTCAACCCTAAAACGTTGCATGCTGGGACCATAGAAATAGTGACATTTCTATGACTGACATGACAACATTTTAATTTATCTTGGCATATTTGTTTATTTTTATTTAACCTTTATTTAACTAGACAAGTCAGTTAAGAGCAAATTCTTATTTACAATGACGTCCTACCCCGGCCAAACCCTAACCCGGACTACGCTGTGATACAGCCTGGAATTGAACCAGGCATAATAGCATATTGTAACATGCTTACAACAATGTATCTACTATAATCAAGTAGATATTTGGAATATTTGATTAATACTAAATATTAATGAATACTCCAACAGTGTTGTTGATGCACTGGTCCCATCTTGTCAACAGGATATTTGAAGCATGACTGACTGGGTTTAGAACATTCCTGCAGAGCAATTGTCTGTGGTCAGGAATCCAAAACCCTTATTGATCACCCAATGACTCAAAACAGCTGAAACTACTACCTCATTGATTGAGATTAGGGTTCGAGTGGGACAAAACCCTTTTGGATTTTCTCCTTCTTCCCCTGTTTTTGGATGGGCCCTTGTCATGCATCAATTGCTCTATTAAAAGAGCAGCTAACCAGCGACCCTGCCTGGTCCGGTGCGCTCTGTAACTCTGTCCCTGTGTCTGTCAGAGCCCCATTTGTTCTGCTGTGATTCCAGTGCTCGCTCGGCATGCCTGTTTACTTTCTCTGTCTTTGAAAGTCGACTGAGTTCAAGGACAGCTGCAAACAAAGATGTTAGCCTTGCCTGTGCCGCTTTTCCAGGACTTGGGGCTGTCATAAAATGTTTGGCTGTATTAGTTTGAAACAACTTGGTATCAGAAAACTTTGCGGTCTTTGTTTGTTGGAGTCCCACCTCCCTATTTCTATCAAAAATCATCATTAAATAGATGAATGAGTCTGTTTTGAATATGATATAGAATTAACTTTTATCTTAAGTTCTCCAGGTCCGATGTTCAATTTGATGCTTTTTTGCGTCCCCTTTTTAAACAAGTGAGCCCCAAGGCATGTGCTACATTGAGACGTCAAACTTGGATGGAGAAACGAACCTCAAAATCCGACAGGTGATTATTTCTCTCTCCTACATTTTCGTTTACTCCATCTCCTGGGAAATAGGCAACTTGGAAGTATTGAACTGAAACTCAGCCAGGGATGACTTTTGGTCAGCCTTCCAGGAGTTTCCCAGATGAGATGTTCTGATATTTTTTCTGATATTTCAGAAACCACAGTAACCAATTTTAGCTCAGTCCATTACGAAAGTGAAGTGTTTTCTCAATATAGGCTATCCCCTTTATTGACTTAATTGAAATATAATTGGAACCTGGAACCTTTGTGTGTGTGTGTGTGTGTGTGTGTGTGTGTGTGTGTGTGTGTGTGTGTGTGTGTGTGTGTGTGTGTGTGCGTGCACACAGGGACTGCAAATCACCTCGGAGATCAAGGACATTGACAGCCTGATGCGTCTCTCTGGGCGCATGGAGTGCGAGAGCCCCAACCGCCATCTCTATGAGTTTGTGGGGAACATTCGTCTGGACGGACACAGGTGGGACACAACACACCGCTCTTCCTTTTTCAACCAGCTAGCAGCTTTTCCACCACAGTGAATTGTGTGGGTTTGTGGCTAATTTAATGTTTCTATGAAGTAAAGAGAAGATTAGAAGCACCTGCTTAGTGTTAGTTTATGTGTTTGTTTGGGGGCTTTGCCAATCCATAGTAAGAAAGAACATGGTGTCAGTCATCTGAAATACAGACTTGCATCTTAATCCTGAGGTAGAACAAAGTCCCTGAAAACTGGAAGAAGTGAGGACTTCTGTTCCCTCTGTACTCAGTGACAGTGTCACTATAGCAGTAATAGCTCAACGTTGGATTTGAGTTCCATAGTTTCACACACTACGCCTATGCTGGAGACTCACGGACACTTCTGTTTGTGACTCCAGCACCGCGCCTCTGGGCCCGGACCAGATTCTGCTGCGAGGTGCCCAGCTGAGGAACACCCAGTGGGTCCATGGCGTCGTGGTCTACACTGGACACGACACCAAGCTCATGCAGGTGAAGCCCTCTGCTGGTCCACATGTACATTTGTCATTTAGCAGACATTCTTATCCAGAGCCACTTAGGTTTGTAAGAAACCCACATATCAGTCATTTTTTGGGGGGTTTTGTATTATAACTTCTATTATGTCTGTTACTTTTGTCCAGAATTCCACACGGCCGCCTCTGAAGCTGTCCAACGTGGAGCGCATCACAAACTTCCAAATTCTACTGCTGTTCGGCTGTCTACTGGCCATCTCTCTGGTTTGTTCAATCGGACAGACCATCTGGAAGTACCAGTACGGCAATGCAGCCTGGTACATGGACTTGAACTGTAAGAGCACCAACGCAAGATATAGTCCACATATTGTCTGCTTTTTGAGTTAAGTTTTGTTGATGTCGCTGTGTCATTGTTTCTTTTACTTTGCCTCTGTTAAAGTATGTATTTGCAACACAAGTCAAATATGTGGCGATGGGGATTGATGGTATTCCCATGTAAACATAACTGATTGTGACATGCATAGATGTGATGTGAATGAAAGGAATGGTTGAATATCAGTGCCCTGCTGTACATTTTGGTTAATTTCTAATGTTCTGTTTTGGTTCTTTGTTTTTCTTTGTTGTTTTTTAACAGCTCCAGGTAACAACCATTTAAAAGCCTTGGCCAATCCGTGAATGACCCTTCCATACTAACACCCTAACTGAAGCTCTGCCTATGCTAAGCCCCCTCTATATGGTTGTCGTATTTTGTAAGGGCCCTCTTGCCATGGACAGCACAGGCCAGGGATCCGACGCTAGGTTTACCCCTCCAGCTCTTACGCTCTACTCTTTAGTTCCTTTTAGTGCCTGATCCACACAGTGTTTCCCCCTTTCTCCTCCATTCGTGTGTGATGCGTTAAACTCTTTGCAAACCTAGGCCTCAGATCCAGACCCCCTTTTTTTGTGCCTTTTTTTTACCACAAATGGACCATGAGTCAAGAAACTTCACTTCTGCTCTTTGAGATGAGATTGCGCTCAGGAAGCTCTTGGTAGGCAGGATTCTTCTACGTGTAGCTGAACATAGATGCTGCAGTACAACCCAGGGGTTACCGGTGACATTTTCTAAATGCCTCCCTCCCTCTTTCTCTCCCTCCCTCCGCTGCCAGTGTTTATTCTTTATAAAGCAAAACAGAGAGCGAAGGAGTGATTCAAAACCTATTTCAGCACAAGATAGATTTTCACATCCACTCTTGAGACATGTTTTTCAATTAAAGCCGGTATTAGACTAACTATTATTGAAAGAATAAAAGCGACAGGTAATAGAACCTTACAGCCTCAGTAGTAGAATGAAGGTTAGATCACCTCTGTGGCTACTTGAAAAGTGCTTTAGTATTTTTTCCCCCATTGCTAAAGATGGCCTTATTTTCCAATGAGTCTGTGAGCCTCGTTTTGCAAACTGATTAACGTCTCACTACAGCCATTACTCTATATTCAACTAGGCCTGTGTTAGGAGAGGTTGTCAATTTCATGCTTGTTTTATGACCTACTCTCCCCTCAGTCTCAGAAAATTTGATTGGCTCGATCTCCAGGGGTTTCACTGCTCTTGTTTGTAGCTTTGAAACTCCCACCTAAAAGACCCCCATCCTATGGGGTGGAGCAGAGAGTGGTGTTCAAATGAGGGTGATGTGAGTCATAAAGCAGGCGTCCATCTTGAGACTGACTGTTCCTTTTAGGGAGGGAGGGACTCAGTCCACTGAAGATTTTTCCGACCTGTGTCAAAAGAGAGAGGTGGTGAATTCATCAAATCATATTAACTTTCGCTGTAGCATTTACATACTGCTTACCCAAATTACGTGACTGTAATTGCACATTGAGACATGTCAACACAATCTGTAGTCAGATGGAGAGTACAATGTCAAGATGAATGGACTGGCAGTGCATGCTGGTTAGTGGGGAGAGAAACTGGATCACCACACATCAAACCACATACTGTACGTTCCCCATACAGTATGTCAAAGAGGGCACGTTTATGTTTATGCATACACGATAAAAAATTTACTTGACATTGACGCAGCCTACACTGCTGACATCCAAACTGGCATGGTTCCCAGTCTTTAGATCTTAACAGCCTTTATGCAGATGAAGAGTTGAAAATAACTTCTGGCCATTTGTTATATGTTCACGCCACCTGTTACACATCACTTTCAGTTAAATCCCCGTCCACTAAAAAGCAGGTTGCTGGTTTTCGCAGATTTTGTCGGTTTCTGCTGACTGCCCACTGCTTAAACAGCTTACCCCGCACTTCACCCGTTAACTCATCTTAAAAGTTAGCCGACGGTTGTGGCTGCTCTTTGCTCTACCATAGTAGAAAGTTATAGTAGAGGAGATGGGCTGGTTTTACTTTTGGATACGCATGCTCTGAAATAGAAGCAAATACTGACGCAAAATCACGTATTACCTGAATTTTACTCCAATATATCACAGCTTTAGTCAGACATAAGAAGGAGATAGAGGGGTGGATGGTGCATGTCTTGGTTTGTTGTGATTGACTTGCTCATGGCTGCAATTTAATCTGATCCCAACCTTATTTACCCCTCTGAGAATATACCAGTTCATGTGTAACAAGGTGACCTCACAAACTACAGAGAAAATAGTTACTTACAGGCCAATCACACTGCTCAATGTTGATCTCTAAATCCATCCTGTTCTTTTACACTCCTTGTTGGTTGGGACAGGAATGTGCTTTGGACTGAATCCCTCTCCTTTTGTCTTGAGACATCAAACTCGTTTGTCTTCCACCCCACCTCTGGCAAGCCCTCCCTCCTCTCCTCTCTGTGTGCTGTCGTTCCAATAGCAGTAGCTTCCATTTTGAACCCCATCTTTTTTTATGATTTCATCTTTAAATCATTCTGTTGTGGGGAAAAGGGCTCCTCGCAACTGCTAAACTAAAGGGAAACGCTTTGGTTGAGGAAAGTTTCTCTTGCGACCCCTGCAAGCTGAGGAAAGGTAATTCACATAACTCATGTTTTTGTGTGAGCTACTACTCTGACAGTGGGGGTTGTATGTCTCCTTTTTGGTGTTTTTGATTGTTTCATCGTGGATCGGGTGAAAGAGAATCCATAATTCCTCACAGTGCGTTGTGGAATTCATTGCCTGGATCATGCTGGATGCCAAGGCTGCTGCTATATGACATAAATGATTCTACTCTAGATCAGTCCCATTTCTGTAGCCAGAATTATGGGACCTTAATTGGAGTAAATATCAATTTCAGTGGCGAGAAGAGGATGAAGTGGGGTGGAAGAGATGGGTATTAAATCTCACCTAATGCACAACATTGATACAACGTTGTACAAGGCATACACTGCGTTGTGAAAACGTTGAGCATTAGAACTCTGGGAACTGGGCTTTTTCCCGATGGTTTTGGGTGGGATTCAATGCTGACAAAAATCTGGTCTATTGTTCCTCTCTCCCCCCGAATCTTGCCGTCCTCCTGACAGATGGTGGTGCCGCAAACTTTGGCCTCAACTTCCTCACCTTCATCATTCTCTTCAACAACCTGATCCCCATCAGTCTGCTGGTGACTCTGGAGGTCATCAAGTTCACACAGGCCTTCTTCATCAACTGGGTGAGAGAAGACACAGGATTTGGAGCCCCGTGGTTATCAATGACTGGGGTTGGGGGTCAATTACATGTATTGTTAATTCAGTCAATTCAGTTTACTTCCTAATTTGAAATGTAATTGACCTCCAACCCTGTTAATGTCTCATAGCTCTGACCCCAATTCAAGTCTTTCGTGCATGGCACACAGGTCTCTTGCTGTCTAGTCACTTGATGTCAAAGTTGAAATGTTTGAAGTTGTTGTCTCATAACATTCTATATGATTATTTCAGGATACAGACATGCTCTATGAGCCCACTAACACCCCAGCCGTGGCTCGCACTTCCAACCTGAATGAAGAACTAGGACAGGTAATGCTGCTTGTTCAACATTTTTATGAATTATATTTAATTCATGAATTATATCCACCTTCCCCTGCACATAGTAGTTGCAGCAAATACACATTTGTTGACAAAAAATGAATTCTAGTCACCCATGAATTGGTGTTGGTTACCATTTGAAGTAAAGCGTTTGTGCAGTCTGATCTTATTCCATTACTGATTTAAATGGAGCGCCACTTGGTTCAACGTTCCTGTCGCTGGTGTGCCGCTGGTCGACACTAAGCAATGATTGGCTGTCTCCGATCGACACTGAGCAGTGATTAGCTGTCTCGCTCTTGTCACAGGTGAAATACATCTTCTCCGACAAGACGGGGACTCTGACCTGCAACGTGATGCAGTTCAAGAAGTGCACCGTCGCCGGCGTGGCCTACGGGTAAGATTTGACTCCACTCCCCCTCGCTTGTTTACCTCCCTCTATCACTCCTCTCTCCCTCTACCACTCCTCTCTCCTTCCTCCCTCCTCTCTCCCAACCACCTTCATTAAGTGAAGTGTGTACTGTGGTATACAGCTGTACATCTGGCACTCCTTGTCCTGTCCCCAGCCGCCTCATTAGCAGTTGCATCAGTGCGTTCCACTCTTCGACGCAGACTATAAATAACACGGCATACTGTTTGCACGCAAAGGCACTTTTTCCCCCCCAGAACAGTTGTGATAATTGTCTGTCTGTCTTTTTATTTTATTTAATAAAAAAATAAAAAAATGTTTATGAGAGTGTGATGATGATGGGTAGAGCTTCCATGTTGTTGCTTAGCTCTGTATTGGAGCGCTGACCAGGAATTAATGCAGTATGTATTGTGGTTGTAATAGATGCTAGGGACCTTTACCCATCAGATCAGCTGTGGTATACTCAACTGCTCACAGCTGTTCAGTAAGGCTGTTCAAATTATACCACCTCTAGGATTGCCTAGACTGTATAGTTAGTTGAGTCTTCAAAAACTCATGTAATGTTGTAACAGAGTGCTTTAATCTCAGCCCGTGTTTTTATTTGATGGTCTTACACTGCAGGAGGGAGTTGTCCTGTTAGTTCCTAATGCATTTGTTCTGTGAATATGCTATCAGTTCCTTTCTGCAATTTGAAAATGACACACATTGCTTAGTGTGATACAGGCAGCTAAGAAGCTCCCAGGGAACTGTGGCTGCATCCCAAATGGCACCCTATTCCATATAGTGCAGTAACTTTGACCAGAGTCTTATGGGCCTTGGTCCAAAGTAGTGCACTATAAAGAGAATAGGGTGCAGACTGAATATCTCAGCAGAGCGTGACAATACATGATTAATTCAATTAAAAACATGCTTGAGGAAGTGCAGGGTTGGGGGACAAGAACGCCTGTTTTATCTCCAGTGCCACTGGTGAAGCTGTCCGACCTGCGAGCTAGAGAAGGACAAGTAGTTGCTACGCCTTCCTTTCCAGCCAAGGTTCAGGTTGCTACGCCTTCCTTTCCAGCCAAGGTTCAGGTTGCTACGCCTTCCTTTCCAGCCAAGGTTCAGGTTGCTACGCCTTCCTTTCCAGCCAAGGTTCAGGTTGCTACGCCTTCCTTTCCAGCCAAGGTTCAGGTTGCTACGCCTTCCTTTCCAGCCAAGGTTCAGGTGCAAGGAGGGGAAAAAACACATCAATCAAAGAACCATTAGATTTGTTTGGAGTGTTCAAGAATATCAGTTTCTTCTTTTTTTCAAAGCTAGAGAAGCATGCCATAAACACATTGACAGCAGGTTTCTGATATGTATCCCCAAATCGAGTGGGGGAAATTGATACGTTAGAATGTGATCAAAGCATAGTGTGCTGTACTGTGTAACCATCTCTGCTGTAATCTACCCATTTAACCACTAACATGTCAGTCATAATCACATTTAAATTGAAATTCTCTTACGGTCTCCTTTAACCGTTGAGTTTCTGGGGACCATCATGGAGAAAGGGGCTCTACTACAGTGACACAAGATCTTTGCCTGGTCCTGGATCTTCTCGGGCTGTCTTGCCAACTCCTATGGCCATTTGGCATGACCACACAAACATATAGGATCAGGTTTAGGAAGCTGTCTGCCATTGCAGGCCTATACCCGGAAAGTCGGAAGTTTACATACACTTAGGTTGGAGTCATTAAAACTTGTTTTTCAACCACTTCACACATTTCTTGTTAACAAACTATAGTTTTGTGCATGACACAAGTAGTTTTTCCAACAATTGTTTACAGACAGATTATTTCACTTATAATTCACTGTGTCACATTTCCAGTGGGTCAGAAGTTTACATCCACTAAGTTGACTGTGCCTTTAAACAGCTTGGACAATTCCAGAAAATGATGTCATGGCTTTAGAAGCTTCTGATAAATAATTTGAGTCAATTGGAGGTGTACCTGTGGATGTATTTCAAGGCCTACCTTCAAACTCAGTGCCTCTTTGCTGGACATCATGGGAAAATCAAAATAAATCAGCCAAGACCTCAGAAAAAATTGTGGACCTCCACAAGTCTGGTTCATCCTTGGGAGCAATTTCCAAACGCCTGAAGGTACCACGTTCATCTGTACAAACAGTAGTACGCAAATATAAACACCATGGGACCACGCAGCTGTCATACCGCTCAGGAAGGAGATGCATTCTGTCTCCTAGAGATGAACGTACTTTGGTGCGAAAAGTGCAAATCAATCCCAGAACAACAGCAAAGGACCTTGTGAAGATGCTGGAGGAAAACGATACAAAAGTATCTCTATCCACAGTAAAACAAGTCCTATATCGACATCACCTGAAAGGCCGCTCAGCAAGGAGGAAGCCACTGCTCCAAAACCGCCATAAAAAAAGCCAGACTACGGTTTGCAACTGCACATGGGGACAAAGATCGTACTTTTTTGAGAAATGTCCTCTGGTCTGATGAAACAAAAATAGAACTGTTTGGCCATAATGACCATTGTTATGTTTGGAGGGAAAAGGGTGATGCTTGCAAGACGAAGAACACCATCCCAACCTTGAAGTACGGGGGTGGCAGCATCATGTTGTGGGGGTGCTTTGCTGCAGGAGGGACTTGTGCACTTCACGAAATAGATCATGAGGAAGGAACATTATGTGGATATATTGAAGCAACATCTCAAGACATCAGTCAGGAAGTTAAAGCTTGGTCACAAATGGGTCTTCCAAATGGACAATGACCCCAAGCAAAGTTGTGGCAAAATGGCTTAAGGACAACAAAGTCAAGTTATTGGCGTGGCCATCACAAAGCCCTGACCTCAATCCTATAGAAAATTTGTGGGCAGAACTGAAAAAGCGTGTGTGAGCAAGGAGGCCTACAAACATGACTCGGTTACACCAGCTCTGTCAGGAGGAATGGGCCAAAATTGACCCAACTTATTGTGGGAAGCTTGTGGAAGGCTACCCAAAACGTTTGACCCAAGTTAAATAATTTAAAGGCAACGCTACCAAATACTAGTTAAGTGCTTTTTAACTTCTGACCCTCTGGGAATGTGATGAAGAAATAAAAGCTGAAATAAATCATTCTCTCTCTTATTATTCTGACATTTCACATTCTTAAAATAAAGTGGTGATCCTAACTGTCCTAAGACAGGGAATCTTTACTAGGATTAAATGTCAGGAATTGTAAAAACTGAGTTAAATGTATTTGGCTAAGGTGTATGTAAACTTCCGACTTCAACTGTGTGTCTTGCCTTCAACCAGTATCCAGATAGATATTTGCCTTTCAGTCTCTCAAAAACCAGGGCGCAATTGAAAGGGGCTGCTCAGTCACACCATTCATGGATATGGATCTGTGCTTTCATCAGAGGAGCCTAGAGTTATTGTGCTGATCCGATCCCTGTGGGCTCCCTTCCTCTCAGCCACTCCCACGGCTGTCTGCTAAGCGTCACGTTCTCCCTCCCAGGTGGTTTGTAGGAGGCTTGATGATGGCTACGTTTTGATCCACAAACATAATTTTAGAAGTGCTCCACCGAATTACCAGACCAAAGAGAAAATATAGAGCAATCTAGCTACCATTAATCTGGAAGGAGAAGTGCATTTCTAAGGCAATGCTCTGAATAATCTGAGCTGTCTGACAATGAGCGTCCTGA
This sequence comes from Salvelinus alpinus, assembly GCF_045679555.1. Lineage (NCBI taxonomy): Eukaryota > Metazoa > Chordata > Actinopteri > Salmoniformes > Salmonidae > Salvelinus > Salvelinus alpinus. The sequence continues at coordinate 82,282,049 of NC_092089.1, read as the reverse complement.
GAGAGGTCTTTAGTCTTTAATACACTATGGATTTTAGTTTTTTGTTCGCTGCCTCAGTGTTTGCTCTTCCCAGCATCCCTAAGGTAGACTTTCTATGTCTTTACAATACTATTCTCAGTGATAGAGCAATGGTCACACGATTTGTCCTCATCTCCCAGTGGGCAAAACTGGTTGAAATGGTGTCATAATGATTTTTCTTCTTCTGGTTTAAATGGTGTCATAAGGACCTTTCTTCTTCTGGTTGCGACGACGCCAGTTCAATCGGCTTTTCCCTCTGGCTTGGTGAAGTCTAGTAATGGGTTCATGTCCTTACTACTGCTTCCCACTGCAAGTCTTAATTGCTCTTCCCAGGGTTCCAGTCCAGTCTGTGGTCTGTCAGCCTGGACAGCACAGTGCCCCACTGGAGTCAGAGGCCCAGTGTAATGTAACACACACACACACACACACACACATCCACTCCACCACGTCGTCCTCCTCAAAGACTAATTAACTAGAGCAGTAATTAATATAGCCATCCCTATACGTGAAGACATTAATGAATTCAGCTGCACACTAGTGCTCTTAGAGACCTATAGTAGCAAGAGATGTGTGCTTGTCTTTTAGGAGTCTTCTAGTCACTGATCCAAGGTCAACCCTTATGGTGAATGTTAAGAATTGAGGGAGGGTAAGCTGATTTCAGACCTTTCTTTGACACACCTGAAAAGTAATAGCATTCAAGAGTTGTGTATGTGGGTATGTCCGGTAACGGGAGTTAGATCTGTGAAAAGACCTAAGAATACAAAGCTCAGAATAGTGAATTCACTCCCAGCCTCCGAGTCTTATTTGGGCCAGTCAAAGTGGCCAAGCCACAATGTTCTCTTGTCATCTAGATAGCAGGACAGTGTCCGGTCAACTCAAATCCTCCCATGTACAATTAACAAAAGCCTGGACTCTGGACCGTAATTAGTTTGCCAGAGCGGAGATGTGAAAATAATTTGCCACTCGTCTTGGAGCAGTGTGCGCAGTGACCACATTTGGAGTTCCCAGTGGGGAACACTTGGCAGCCCATGAGCCACACGCACACACGCACACACGCACACACGCACACACGCAGACAGGCAGGCAGACAGGCAGACAGGCAGACAGGCAGACAGGCAGACAGGCAGACAGGCAGACAGGCAGACAGGCAGACAGACAGACAGACAGGATGTCGGGCTGAGAGGCCTAACCCAGCTGTCCTCTCGCTCAGCTGACCAAAGACAACTGGAGTGGAAGCTATCTTTTGTTTCTTTATTAAAACTTACCTAAGCTTCTGCTGCTTTGTTAGCAGTCCGCTACTGTAAAGATGATCAGTCACTTCCATTGGAACAGATCCTCATCACTAACCACTATCCCAGCGATCTACCCTCATGTGAGATACTAGCCCTCTCTCAACAATCTCCCTTTAATATCCCCAAATTAACCCAACACCTTTGGATAACCAACCAGTCAATGTAATTTTTTCATTGTCTGCACATTAACAGAACATGCTAACAGACCATGTTAACAGAACATGGTTGACTGTACAGTGTTCTGCAACATGATTTTCTCTCAACAGTCACATACCCGAGGCTGAGGATGGTAGTTTTGCTGAGGATGACTGGTAAGATTGCTGTGGTGGTGTTCTGTGTGCTACTGCTCTCTTCTCGCTTCTGTGATGTATAGTGTTGCATTGTGGGTGCAGTACTTTGGAAATAAATCACTGTGCATCTGTTTTTTTTTTGCTGTGTTTTGATACACTGACTTGGGGCATTGTGCTGTATGGCACCAAGATAGTTTTTTCTGCAGGCGTTAGAGGAAAAAAACAGAATCTGCATGGAAATGAGTTACCAGTTTAAGGATTATGGGTTCTCAGCTACTGTACAGTATACAGTGTTATAGCTCACGATAGACGTCTGGAAATGCGACACAGTGCAGTCTGCTTGGCATGTTGTGAAGCATTTCCCCCACTTATTATACTGTGACGCTGACTATTGCGGCACAAACTCCTTTCTCTCCATTTGCATTAATCTAGCTGTTGAGACCCAAGCAACACACACACACACACACACACACACACACACACACACACACACACACACACACACACACACACACACACACACACACACACACACACACACACACACACACTCCTGTGATCCATCTGCTGCAGTGTGTTGTAATCCACAGCATGGATGTGTCTCATCCATTTTGCATGGGAGAATTTGGCCTTTTTGTTGATGCCAAATGTGGTGCCTCGCAGGCTGCTGGGGAGACAGACGTGGCTGTCGCCAGTTTCCCACCTTGTGTGAAAGCATGCCTTTTTTTTTTACTGCCTTTGTCTGTGAAGCAACCAGGTTGAATTTAGCACATTAATATGAGGTAACTTAGCGAACATATGGACAGATACCAACACAAAACAGAGGCAGATAATTATTAAAAGTACTTTATCTTCTTCTTCGCCATAGTCATGAATAATAGATACTACCAGACTGCAAGAATTGTTCTCCCTCCTTCCTGAAAGAATATCTGCTCACTGATATATACTTGATAAAAAATACACTTCTCTTGCCAGGCTGCTCAGTGTGGAATCTCATTAGATTATTCCATTCCTCAAATATACTACCTCAAACTCACTTAGGCCTACGCCAGGGACATCAATCATCCCACGTGTAATACATCTGCAATCCTAAAAACAATCCCAGTCCTGGTGGACCTGGTGGGTCGGCCTGGTGGGTCGGGTGCTGCTTCCATTGTTTTTATTTCGTTATTAGAGGCAGTGCACTCTGAAAATGCTGAAACGCCAACCCAAATGGTTGATGAGGTGCAGACCATTGGATAATAAAGAAAGCCTGTATTAGTCCCAGTCATTCATTGGGAGTATAATTTGGCCAGACACAGATTGTGGGTCTTGATATGTATATGGCGGTGCCTAGAGTGTACAACATGGAAAGATGAGGTGAGCCTCTTTGGAGAAAAAGGAAATGAAACTCCAGCCTGCCTGCTGCCCTTCTTCCTTACATTCCTTACTGTCTCTGTGGGAAACCATACAATTTGGTGCTCCTTTTCATGGTCCTTAGAGCCAGATGAGCGCAATTGTCCTGTAACATTGTCAGTTGCAGCCAAGAAATTCTGGACCCATTCAGCACCAAGTAAAATCCATTCTGTCCCGAGAAACTATTAGCACACATCGGCCATTTTGGGTATTGACCCATCTGTTGCTTCTTGGTGACAGAAACAGAATGTGCTGTAACAGAGCTGTTGTTGAGTTAGTAAGGAGGCCAAAGATACAGAGTGTGTACAACCAGTGCTCTTGTTCCTATAGTGACAGGATGGATCGCTGCTGGGCTGTAGAAGGTAATCAATAACAGACCATCCTTCACGATTAGCTTTAGCCTCAGAAATCACATCAAGCCGATGGACTCGGGCGGCGTGATGCCATTGCTTTGTCAGTCTAGGCAAAGGGCTTAGTTTCTGTTCACTGCCTCAGTGCTCCATTTCTATATACAGTGCATTAAGAAAGTATTCAGACCCCTTGACTTTTTCCACATTTTGTTACGTTACAGCCTTATTCTAAAATGGATGAAATTGTTTTTTCCCCTTATCAGTCTACACACACTACCCCATAATGACAAAACCAAAACAGGTTTTAGAAATTTTTGCTAATTTATCAAATTTGAAAAATGATATCACATTTACAGTATTCAGACCATTTACTCAGTACTTTGTTGAAGCTACAAGCTTGGCACACCTGTATTTGGGGAGTTTCTCCCATTCTTCTCTGCAGATCCTCTTAAGCTCTATGGGGAGCGTACTTACACAGCTATTTTCAGGACTCTCCAGAGATGTTTGATCGGGTTCAAGTCCGGGGTCTGGCTGGGCCACTCAAGGACATTCAGACAGAAGCCCCTCCTGCGTTGTCTTCGCTGTGTGCTTAGGCTCGTTGTCCTGTTGGAAGGTGAACCTTCGCCCCAGTCTGAGGTCCTGAGTGCTCTGGAGCAGGTTTTCATCAAGGATCTCTCTGTACTTTGCTTCGTTCATTTTTCCCTCTATCCTGACGAGTCTCCAAGTCCCTGCCGCTGAAAAACATCCCCACAGCATGATGCTGCCACCACAATGCTTCACCGTAGGGATGGTGCCAGGTTTCCTCTAGGCGTGATGCTTGGCATTCAGGCCAAAGAGTTGAATCTTGGGTTCATCAGACCAGAGAATCTAGTTTCTCATCGTCTGAGAGTTCTTTTGGTGTCTCTTGGCAAACTACAAGCGAGCTGTCATGTGCCTTTTACTGAGGAGTGGCTTCCGTCTGGCCAGTCTACTGTAAATGCCTGATTTGTGGAGAGCTGCAGAAATGGTTGTCCTTCTGGAAGGTTCTCCCATCTCCGCAGAGGAACTCTGGAGCTCTGTCAGAGTGACCATCGGGTTCTTGGTCACCTCCCTGACCAAGGCTCTTCTCCCCCGATTGCTTGGCCGGGCGGCCAGCTCTAGGAAGAGTCTTGGTGGTTCCAAACTTCTTCCATTTTAAGAAGGATGAAGGCCACTGTGTTCTTGCGGACCTTCAATGCTGCAGCAGTTTTTTTGGTACCCTTCCCCAGATCTGTGCCTCGACACAATCCTGTCTCGGCGGTCTATGGACAATTCCTTTGACCTCATGGCTTGGTTTTTGCTCTGATATGCACTGTCAACAGTGAGACCTTTTATATAGACAGGCGTGTGTGTGTGTGTGTGTGCCTTTTCAAAATCATGTCCAATCAATTGAATTGACCACAGGTGGACACTAATCAAGTTGTAGAAATATGTCAAGGATAATCAATGGAAACAGGATGCACCTGAGCTCAATTTCGAGTCTCATAGCAAATGGTCTGAATACTTATGTAAATAAGGTATTTCAGTTTTATTTTAATACATTTGCAAAAATTTCTAAAACAGTTTTTGATTGGTCATGGGGTATTGTGTGTAGATTGATGGGGGAAAAAAATATTTTATACATTTTCGAATAAGGCTGTAATGTAACAAAATGTGGAAAAAGTCAAGGGGTCTGAATACTTTCCGAAGTCACTGTAGGTAGTTAGATAAAGCAGGGGTAGGCAACTACATTCAGCCGCAGGACGATTTTTGTAGGAGTGGATGGTCGGGGAGGTTGGTGGAACAGAATTATAATAATTTGTACATTGCAAATTGACCACAACTAAGCCCAATAAGAGATTGTATTTGATAATAACAATCATTTCATACATTGAGACACGATCACGTCCCTTTTTCCTATTTGTGGGAATACTTGGTGAACAGATTTCCTATAGCACAAATGTTTTACCAACCCCTGGAGTAGGGCTGAAACAACAATCAGTGTGGATTCTATTAAAACTAGAATCTACTGTTGCTGTCCTGGCCTAGGTGTGTGGGCTACTATAGGTCTTAGTTTATCAGCTACGTGTGTTATAGTCATGTCTGTTTATAGGTAATTGTGTTTTAACTTGGTTTATAGATTAGCTAGCAACAGCAAGCAAGCTACCTAAATTGCCATGAATATTTCATGCATTTCGACCTGTCCCCAAATGAATATGGTTGGTTCAGAGTTCGTTTTGATATTTCAACCTGCGTGTCCTGATTGCGTGTGGTGTGGGTTGACAAAATCAACATGTGCGCGATGGCGCGCGCGCCCGGTGTATTCAGCATGTAAATGAGAGGACCACATACTCAACACTACAATATTAGCCATAAAGCGAGGTGCGTTCTGCCACTCCTGTGTCACTCTGTATCCCTCCTTAGACAGGCAGGAGGAGAGAGAAACAGGAGAAATTGCTTTCTCCCTGCATGCCATATTTTAATACAGGCCTCTGAGTATGATAGATTCCCTCTACTCCACCACATCTATTCTCGGTATAACACATCTGCCACAGCCCTGGTATAATTGCATTGCTCTCTCCCTTCTCCCCCGTTCCCAAAGCAACATTTGTTTGCGGTGAACTAACAGGACTATTGCCGTTTGGCTCTTAAGAACCTTAACGATCCCTCCCCTGGGTTTAGGTAACGTATTATGGTGGCTAATGGCAACCACGGTACATTCCTATTAAGCCCGACCTGATCCATTGTCTCCTATTTATCACATAATCATCAATCGATTTCTGCCGGAGGTAGTAAACCACTGTTGTCTGCCTAGTGTCGATTCACCCAAGATTTGGTAGCAATGCTAAAAGGCATCCCGACAAGACGTGTCACTTCTATGCTTTCAGGGTTTTGCATCCAATTATATTGCACTCACAGCCAACATAGCCTACCTGCAATTAGATTTCTTGATTATGACCAGACCATATGTAGTTTTTTTGATAAGGGTAATAAATGTTCATCCTCTTTGTTCTGAGGTGTTATTGAGAAAAATATATGTTGTCAATGTACAGGACCATTTTTCTTGGTCTTATCGTGTGGCTTTCTGCTGACGTTATCTAAAAACCTTTACTGAACCTTTTCAATTTTATGTACCGTATCCTTACTAGATGTCTGAGTGTATATCTGTTGAAAATGCCAACAGCAAGTCCTGTTGTAACGGTGATTTGTAAAAGTGGAAAATAAGTCAATTGTCATACCTGAAATGGTCAATATCAACACAAAGTTGTGTTTTCTTGCGGTAGTGACTCCCGTATGCTTGTAAAATATTTTGTATTTTGTTTAGTATTTTTTTCTGCTGAAAGAAATCCTTATTGTCAGGATTCTTGTCTGGTTACGGTTTCTTCTCTGCCAATTTAACAATGCACCCGACTCTGTTGCATTGTGTTTCTATTGAGAGTAAACCAAAAGGTCATGTAGGGTTTCTTGGAGATGGGTAGGGGAGGAGGGGGATGGGGGTTGCATGTGTGAGTGGAGGCAAATGAATTAATGTTACCCAGAAGTTGAGAGTCACCAGGGACTCCAGGCTTGCGCAACTTAATAATCCACCCCCTCTCCCGTTTCCCCTACGTCTGGTGCATTATGGAGTCATTTCAGGCCAGCTCTGGCTGCTGGCTTTCCCAAAGTATTTTTTTTGTTTTGTTTTTACTGTCAACATGGTACAGAATCCCTTTTGGCCATTACTGTGTGAAGACTGTAACTGTATACACAAGCCCTCGGGACCAGCTTCACATGTGTCTGCAATTGAAATAATTCCCAACACACAAACTCTTCATGCAGTCTCCAATTATATCATACTCTGAAGAATTTAAAAAAATTACTAAACTTGATCAGTTTTTTTTTTCTTTACTTATGTACTTGTGTTGTCGGTGTAGTGTTAGTTTTTTTCACCAGTGTCCTTTTTTCTCATTCACAGCCACAGCACACAGTCGTCTGAGGAGGCCGGGTTTAATGACCCCAGCTTGCTGGAAAACCTCCAAAGTAATCACGTAAGTAACTCTAGCGTTCCCCGCCACCCACTTGCAGTGGCGGGGTGTGCAGGAGGACGTTAGGAAAGATGTCAGGCATGGGTCGTGAACATTAGGGACATGTATTAAAGCATTTTGCAATGGAAAAGGAAGCGTAAGCGGGGTTTTTTGTCCATCCATGTGGCTGTCGGTTTTCTTGCTCTTGGTGCCTAATGAACTCAACCCTGCTTTTGTGTTCTTTAGTGGGCCTTACTGGCTGGGTAGATATGTGTGTACATACCACATTGATAACCAGTACATAAGCATTTCATAAATGTTTCTGTCAAGTTATGTTATTCCAATTTAAATTCTACATTGTCGTCATAGGAAAGCTTTGAGGAAAATTGGAATTGGAATTTCAGTTTACTTCCTGAATGGACTGAATTTCCCCTAACCCTGTTCCTACTTATGAATGTGGTATATACAGTACATCTTGAACACCTGCTCTTTCCGTGACATAGACTGACCAGGTGAATCCAGGTGAAAGCTATGATCCCTTATTGCTGTCACTTGTAAAATCCACTTCAATCAGTGTAGATGAAGGGGAGGAGACAGGTTAAAACCTGTTTGGGCGCATGAAACGCTAGTGGGACACCTATGACAACATCCGGTGAAATTGCAGAGCGCGAAGTTCAAAATACAAAAATTGTAATATTAAACATTCATGACAATACAAGTGTCATACATCATTTAAAAGTTTAACTACTTGTTAATCCAACCGCGTTATCAGATTTCAAAAAGGCTTTACGGCGAAAGCATACCATGCGATTATCTGGGGACAGCGCCCCACACCAAAATACTTTTTCAACCAGCACAGGCATCACAAATAGCGATTTAAATAAATCACTTACCTTTGAAGATCTTCCTCTGTTTGCAATCCCAAGGGTCCCAGCTACACAATGAATGGTTGTTTTGTTCAATGAAGTCCTTCTTTATATCCCAAAAATGTCCATTTAGTTGGCGCGCTTGATTCAGTAATCCACTCGTTCAACATGCATACAAACGAATCCAAAAAGTTACCAGTGAAGTTCATCCAAACAAGTCAAACAATGTTTCTAATTAATCTTCAGGTACTCTAATATCTAAATAAACGATAATATTTAAGACGGAGAATAGTATGTTCAACATGGAAGATAAATAACGAAGTGCGCGCACCTCATTCACGCTCCAACAAGACTACATTTCTAATGAAAGACACCTTGTAGTTTTTCCAACTATTTGCTCATTTTTCAAAAAACAAGCCTGAAACCCTTTCTAAAGACTGACATCTAGTGGAAGCCATAGGAACTGCAATCTGGGTCCTTTCTATTTGTATATCCTATCACAAGCATTGAAGTGGCCTGTGACCTCAAAAAAAAGAAAAGAAATACGGATGGATGGATTTTCCTCGGGTTTCTGCCTGCCATATCAGTACTGTTATACTCACAGACATTATTTTAACAGTTTTTGAAACTTCAGAGTGTTTTCTATCCAATGCTACCAAGTATATGCATATCCTAGCTTCTGGGCATGAGTAACAGGCAGTTTACTTTGGGCACGTCAGTCATTCGAAGTTCCGGACAAAAACCAGTATGCGAATGAAGTTAAAGATGGATTTTTAAGTCTTGACAATTGAGACATGGATTGTGTATATGTGCCATTTAGAGGGTGAATGGGCAATGACAAAATATTGAAGTGCCTTTTGAATGGGGTATGTTAGTAGGCACACCGGTTTGAGTGTGTCAAGAACTGCAACGCTGCTGTGATTTTCACGCTCAACAGTTTCCCGTGTGTATGAAGAAGGGTCCACCACCCAATGGACCTCCAACCAACTTGACACAACTGTGGGAAGCATTGGATTCAACATGCATCAGCATCCCTGTGGATCTTTCGACACCTTGTAGAATCCATGCCCCGACTAGGACAAAAGGGGGTGCCACTCAATATTAGGAATTGATATATGTTCCTAATGTTTTGTACACTCAGTTTATATGGAAGTGCCAATTTTTTGTTTGTTAAATATGGGTAAAAAAAATGAATACATAAAAAATATATATATCTTATCTTTTAGATATAGACACTTGAAAACCAACTTCCTTTTGATAAAATGTTTTACTATCTGTTTTTCCATTTATGAATCTGTTAATCAATGCATTTCTATGAGCTAATAGCAGTAAGGCCAAATTCAACATTTCATCAAATCATTTGGTAATATACATTTTTTTTTATAGCTAAATGATCCTTGCTTGGTATGACCATCTTAAAACAATTCCATATGTTAGCTTAGTAGAACATTAAGTGGTGTCTTGATGTGGTTTAAGCATTGTTATGGACAAAAAAAATACATTTGATGTTCTATTTGAAAAAATTGGGATTTCTGAGAGCAAAAAACCTGAAATGGTAAACTGGAAAAACAAAACAGAGAAAATGGAATTTGGAAAAAACAAAATTGAATCAGGCAAAAATTAAACAGATTTTATATGACCCTAAATAAACTCAGCAAAAAAAGAAACGTCCCTTTTTCAGGACCCTGTCTTTCAAAGATCATTCGTAAAAATCCAAATAACTAAACAGTTCGTCATTGTAAAGGGTTTAAACACTGTTTCCAATGCTTGTTAAATGAACCATAAACAATTAATGAACATGCACCTGTGGAACGGTCGTTAAGACACTAACAGCTTACAGACGGTAGGCAATTAAGGTCACAGATATGAAAACTTAGGACACAAAAGAGGCCATTCTACTGACTCTGAAAAACACCAAAAGAAAGATGCCCAGGGTCCCTGCTCATTTGCGTGAATGTGCCTTAGGCATGCTGCAAGGAGGCATGAGGACTGCAGATGTGGCCAGGACAATGAACTGCAATGTCTGTACTGTGAGATGCCTAAGACAGCGCTACAGGGAGACAGGATGGACAGCTGATCATCCTCGCAGTGGCAGACCACGTGTAACACCTGCACAGAATCGGTACATACGAACATCACACCTGCTGGGCAGGTACAGGATGGCAACAACAACTGCCCGAGTTACACCAGGAACGCACAATCCCTCCATCAGTGCTCAGACTGTCCACATAAGGCTGAGAGAGGTTGGACTGAGGGCTTGTAGGCCTGTTGTAAGGCAGGTCCTCACCAGACATCACCGGCAACATCGTCGCATATGGGCCCAAACTCACCATTGCTGGACCAGACAGGATTGGCAAAAGTGCTCTTCACTGACGACTCGCAGTTTTGTCTCACCAGGGGAGATGGTCTGATTCGCATTTATCGTCGAAGGATTGAGCGTTACACCGAGGCCTGTACTCTGGAGCGGGATCGATTTGGAGGTGGAGGGTCCGTCATGGTCTGGGGCGGTGTGTCACAGCATCATCGGACTGAGCTTGTTGTCATTGCATTCAATCTCAACGCTGTGCGTTACAGGGAAGACATCCTCCTCCCTCATGTGATACCCTTCCTGCAGGCTCATCATGACATGACCCTCCAGCATGACAATGCCACCAGCCATACTGCTCGTTCTGTGCATGATTTCCTGCAAGTCAGGAATTTCAGTGTTCTGCCATGGCCATCGAAGAGCCCAGATCTCAATCTCATTGAGCATGTCTGGGACCTGTTGGATCGGAGGGTGAGGGCTAGGGCCATTCCCCCCAGAAATATCCGGGAACTTGCATGTGCCTTGGTGGAAGAGTGGGGTATCATCTCACAGCAAGAACTGGCAAATCTGGTGCAGTCCATGAGGAGGAGATGCACTGCAGTATTTAATGCAGCCGGTGGCCACACCAGATACTGACTGTTACTTTTGATTTTGACACCCTCCCACCCCCTTTGTTCAGGGACACATTATAAAATGTATGTTAGTCACATGTCTGTGGAACTTGATCAGTTTATGTCTCAGTTGTTGAATCTCGTTCTTTAAATATTTGTAAGAACACATGTTAAGTTAGCTGAAAATAAACGCAGTTGACAGTGAGAGGGTGTTCTTTTTTTAATCTTGTCCCATCTTACTCTGGTTGTCCCTTTGAAACATCCACATGTGGGGTTGGGTGATTGACTGCTTGACTGTGGTCCTTTTGTCGCTGAGTTGGCAGAGCATGGCGCTTTGGTTTTGAGTTCGATTCCCGCTGGTGCCACCCATACAAAACATTTTACATGCTGGGCACTAAGTGGCTTGGATAAAAACATTTGCTATACAGCGTATATTATTTGTGGAATACATAGAGGCAGGTGGCCATACAGTATTATCTTCCACGCTTTGTTCAAGTCTGTGTCATGCTATCGAACTTCAAAAAACTACGTAAAATAAATTTGCCTCATTCCTGCAAACACTGGATTCACTCAAAGGCAGCAACCACCTCCTGCAGCGTAGCTGTGTGATCACTCAGTCTGTGAGAAGCTAGATGGATAAAAAGCCATGATTGATTGGCTGGTTGAGTCATCGGGTCACCAGACGGCGTAGGAGGCAGGATGTCACTTCTGATTATGTGGCTAGCTAGCACGGTGTCGCCCGGGGAGACTAAGTAATCCCGCTGTGATGTTTGCCGTGTTGTGACAGCACAAACTCCTCGGCGCCGTTAATGAGTTTGTGGGTAGGATCCGTTTTAATGGCATATAGATATCTGTAGTGTGTTGCCAACTCTGAGCCCTAATTACATACAAAGTGAACAAGCGCTGGTTCGTTGTTTGTAAATCACAATCCCCTGTAAGGATTTGTTGATGATAATGATGTGGTCGCTGGCGGTATTATATTAATTAGGCCTAATTAATGAATTAATTAACAGTATTTGTATGGGAGCTATTGGTGTTTATTCTCTTTTGGAGGTATACAGTATATAATTGATAAGCTTGGATGGAAAACTTATATTTGTTATTTTTCTTTTACCCCCTGTGGTATTTGAAGAGACATTTTCATGTGTGGAGAGATTGTAGTTGTGATGTGATGCCACTCATATGGAGAATGAAAGCGCTCTTCCATAAAGCACAGGAGTTGAACCTGCTTTGTAGAATTGGTGGTGCTGTCATTAATTTTACCAGCGTCGTCTTCCTTGTTCTTGAACACCTTCTGAGTCAACCTGAACCAGAATATGGTGCCTTAGTTGTACTTCTACTAAAACAACCTTATTTGTCCAACTAATACTAGAGGTCGACCGATTATGATTTTTCAACGCCGATACCGATTATTGGAGGACCAAAAAAAGCCGATACCGATTAATCAGCCAATTTTTATACATATATATTTGTAATAATGACAATTACAACAATACTGAATGAACAATGAACACTTTTATTTTAACTTAATATAATACATCAATAAAATCAATTTATTCTCAAACAAATAATGAATTCAATTTGGTTTAAATAATACAAAAATAAAGTTTTGGAGAAGAAAGTAAAAGTGCAATATGTGCCATGTAAGAAAGCTAACGCTGGTTGGTTCCTTTTAATATGAGTCTTCAATATCCCCAGGTAAGAAGTTTTAGGTTGTAGTTATTATAGGACTATTTCTCTCTATACCATTTGTATTTCATATACCTTTGACTATTGGATGTTCTAATAGAGGTACTTTAGTATTGCCAGCCTAATCTCGGGAGTTGATAGGCTTGAAGTCATAAACAGCGCAATGTTTGAAGCGTTGCGAAGAGCTGCTGGCAAACGCAGGAAAGTGCTGTTTGAATGAATGTTTACGAGCCTGCTCCTGCCTACCAGCGCTCAGTCAGACTGCTCTATCAAATCATAGACTTAATTATAACATAATAACACACAGAAATACAAGCCTTAGGTCATTAATATGGTCAAATCCGGAAACAAAACGTTTATTCTTTCAGTGAAATACGGAACCGTTCTGTATTTTATCTAACGGGTGGCATCCATAAGTCTAAATATTCAGGTTACATTGCACAACCTTCAATGTTATGTCATAATTACGTGAAACTCTGGCAAATTAGTTCGCAACGAGCCAGGCGGCCTAAACTGTTGACTCTGCGTGCAATGAACGCAAGAGAAGTGACACAATTTCCCTAATTTAATATTGCCTGCTAACATGATTTTCTTTTAACTAAATATGCAGGTTTTAAAAAATATACTTCTGTGTATTGATTTTAAGAAAGGCATTGATGTTTATGGTTAGGTACATTCGTGCAATGATTGTGCTTTTTTCGCAAATGCGCTTTAAAAAAAATCATCCCCCGTTTGGGGAAATTGGCTATCTTTGTTAGGAAGAAATGGTCTTCACACAGTTCGCAACGAGCCAGCCAGTCCAAACTGCTGTATAAACTGTTGACTCTGCGTGCAATGAACGCAAGAGAAGTGACACAATTTCCCTAATTTAATATTGCCTGCTAACATGATTTTCTTTTAACTAAATATGCAGGTTTTAAAAAATATACTTCTGTGTATTGATTTTAAGAAAGGCATTGATGTTTATGGTTAGGTACATTCGTGCAATGATTGTGCTTTTTTCGCAAATGCGCTTTAAAAAAAATCATCCCCCGTTTGGGGAAATTGGCTATCTTTGTTAGGAAGAAATGGTCTTCACACAGTTCGCAACGAGCCAGCCAGTCCAAACTGCTGCATATACCCTGACTCTGTTGCACAGAACGCAAGAGAAGTGACACAATTTTCCTAGTTAAAATAAATTCATGTTAGCAAGCAATATTAACTAAATATGCAGGTTTAAAAATATATACTTATGTATTGATTTTAAGAAAGGCGTTGATGTTTATGGTTAGGTACACATCGGTGCAACGACAGTGCTTTTTTCGCGAATGCGCTTGTTAAATCACCCGTTTGGCGAAGTAGGCTGTGATTCAATGATAAATTAACAGGCACCGCATCGATTTATATGCAACGCAGGACAACTAGATAAACTAGTAATATCATCAACCATGTGTAGTTAACTAGTGATTATGTTAAGATTGATTGTTTTTTATAAGATATGTTTAATGCTAGCTAGCACCTTATCTTGGCTCCTTGCTGCACTCGCATAACAGGTAGTCAGCCTGCCACGCAGTCTCCTCGTGGAGTGCAATGTAATCGGCCATGATCGGTGTCCAAAAATGCAGATTACCGATTGTTATGAAAAATTTGAAATCGGCCCTAATTAATCGGCCATTCCGATTAATCAGTCGACCTCTAACTAATACATCGGAAATGTACAGTGGGGCAAAAAAGTATTTAGTCAGCCACCAATTGTGCAAGTTCTCCCACTTAAAAAGATGAGAGAGGCCTGTAATTTTCATCATAGGTACACTTCAACTATGACAGACAAAATGAGAAAAAAAATCCAGAAAATCACATTGTAGGATTTTTAATGAATTTATTTGCAAATTATGGTGGAAAATAAGTAATTGGTCAATAACAAAAGTTTATCTCAATACTTTGTTTTTACCCTTTGTTGGCAATGACAGAGGTCAAATGTTTTCTGTAAGTCTTCACAAGGTTTTCACACACTGTTGCTGGTATTTTGGTCCATTCCTCCATGCAGATCTCCTCTAGAGCAGTGATGTTTTGGGGCTGTTGCTGGGCAACACGGACTTTCAACTCCCTCCAAAGATTTTCTATGGGGTTGAGATCTGGAGACTGGCTAGGCCACTCCAGGACCTTGAAATGCTTCTTACGAAGCCACTCCTTCGTTGCCCGGGCGGTGTGTTTGGGATCATTGTCATGCTGAAAGACCCAGCCACGTTTCATCTTCAATGCCCTTGCTGATGGAAGGAGGTTTTCACTCAAAATCTCACGATACATGGCCCCATTCATTCTGTCCTTTACACGGATCAGTCGTCCTGGTCCCTTTGCAGAAAAACAGCCCCAAAGCATGATGTTTCCACCCCCATGCTTCACAGTAGGTATGGTGTTCTTTGGATGCAACTCAGCATTCTTTGTCCTCCAAACACGACGAGTTGAGTTTTTACCAAAAAGTTATATTTTGGTTTCATCTGACCATATGACATTCTCCCAATCTTCTTCTGGATCATACAAATGCTCTCTAGCAAACTTCAGACGGGCCTGGACATGTACTGGCTTTAAGCAGGGGGACACGTCTGGCACTGCAGGATTTGAGTTCCTGGCGGCGTAGTGTGTTACTGATGGTAGGCTTTGTTACTTTGGTCCCAGCTTTCTGCAGGTCATTCACTAGGTCTCCACGCAAGAACCGTGTGGTTCTGGGATTTTTGCTCACCGTTCTTGTGATCATTTTGACCCCACGGGGTGAGATCTTGCGTGGAGCCCCAGATCGAGGGAGATTATCAGTGGTCTTGTATGTCTTCCATTTCCTAATAATTGCTCCCACAGTTGATTTCTTCAAACCAAGCTGCTTACCTATTGCAGATTCAGTCTTCCCAGCCTGGTGCAGGTCTACAATTTTGTTTCTTGTGTCCTTTGACAGCTCTTTGGTCTTGGCCATAGTGGAGTTTGGAGTGTGACTGTTTGAGGTTGTGGACAGGTGTCTTTTATACTGATAACAAGTTCAAACAGGTGCCATTAATACAGGTAACGAGTGGAGGACAGAGGAGCCTCTTAAAGAAGAAGTTACAGGTCTGTGAGAGCCAGAAATCTTGCTTGTTTGTAGGTGACCAAATACTTATTTTCCACCATAATTTGCAAATAAATTCATAAAAATTTCTACAATGTGATTTTCTAGATTTTTTTTTCTCTCATTTTGTCTGTCATAGTTGAAGTGTACCTATGATGAAAATTACAGGCCTCTCATCTTTTTAAGTGGGAGAACTTGCACAATTGGTGGCTGACTAAATACTTTTTTGCCCCACTGTATGTTCTGCTCTGCTGTTAACACTACCATATTCGAGAGAGCACAGGGCCAGCCACAGTACTGCACCCCTTGAGGTCGTTTTGGGTGTAAGTGCCTCAACATTAGTAGATTTTACCTGGGATCATAAGCCAGCAAACCTGTGCTAAAGCTGCTAAACCAACTGGCTGATGGCCTTACCATAGCACCTCTTCCATGCACTACATTCAAATACTTCCTCCTTTGCCCGTCTGTTTGGCTTACAATACTCGGAGGTCACATTTTAAACACAATGAATCCCAGCCATTGACAACAGTTTAACACAGCCCCTGGCTGTTTGTGGAAAACCCTGTGGTTGCAGGGGTACCTAAAAAAAATGACATCACCCGCTGGTGCTTTTCAAAATCTCGAGTCATTGGACATGTTTTTAGGCCGTGGAGTGGTCTGTCTAGCTGTCCCAAATGGCACCCTATTCCCTATATTAGTGAGAGGGGGGTGCAGGGAATCGATATAGTTACATATCGGTATATTATTTTTAACAATATATCGTGTAGTTTTGACAATATTGCAATATTATTTTTGCGCTAGTTGGCTGTACCTGAACCAAAACTCCAGAATCTTTCCTTCATAGCTTGTTCTCCATCTTTAAAAAATAAAATAAAATAGGAAGCCAACTTTTATTTCCCTGACTGATCAAAACGAGTTATTATGTCTCTCTCTTGTTCCTCTGCAGCAGACACATGGTGAGCAATATGTTTGAATCACAATATCCAATCGCAATACATTGAGAATCGCAATACATATCATATCGGCACCGAAGTATGATATTGTATCGTGAGGTCCCTGGCAATTCCCAGCCCTTCCCTATATAGTGCAACCTATGGGCTCTGGTCAAAAGTAGTGCACTATAAAGGGGAATAAGGTGCTATTTGGGATGCAGGCTGTGTGTCTGGTTGGTTGGTTTACTTAGTGCTCCGAGATAAAAGGCAGGGAGACGGAGGCAGAATCCCTTTACACGACTTCCTGCAAGTCCCGCTAAACTTCCAGCACCGGTCACGTCCGAAGCAATCAGTGTCTGTCACTGGTACCATGACACAGATTAGGCTACAAAGGTGCCCACAGGGGGCCATGGGCCGAGCCAGTAGTGTCGGGTCAGTCCTATTAGCTGTCACATCTAATCAGAACATTGGAGCTGTCTGTAGTGGCCTCTCTGTCCTCTTCGGTGACCATCACCCTGTTCTGCCATACACACATGCGCGCACACACACACACACATACACCCCTTCTGCAGCGATCCCTACCTGTCACCCAAACCCGATTTAGCATTCTGCTGTGACAGGGAGCGGCCAAACAGCCACCTGGTCTGTAATAGTCTCTGTGTACTCTCATTTGGAAGAAGGCCTTTGATTTTTCTCCTGCTTTATTCTTTTATCGCTCCTCTGTTCCCCGCCTGGCGATATCTCTTCAAAGAGCTTGCGTCACAGACCCGAGGACAATAATGACAAAAGCAGCAGTAATCAAATGCGTAAAGTGTTGTTTTTTTTATAGTCAAATCCTTCTTTGAGTTTTTCATATTATAGAGAAGTTCTTGGTACAAATGAGGGGTAGCTGGAAATACAGATTGTCAGAACAACAAGTACATAAGTGGAGGCTTTAATTTTTTATGATGTATATGTACGGTATTTAGAGAGCTGTTGCTAACACACCGTTTTTTTTCAGAAAATATCATCCTTTATGGTTTTCAAGTTTTGTCACATGTACAATTAACAGTGAAATGCTTAACTTACATAATCAATATCAAAATAGTATAACTAATATAAATATTTGTGTGTGTGTGTGTGTGTGTGTGTGTGTGTGTGTGTGTGTGTGTGTGTGTGTGTGTGTGTGTGTGTGTGTGTGTGTGTGTGTGTGTGTGTGTGTGTGTGTGTGTGTGTGTGTGTGTGTGTGTGTGTGTGTGTGTGTGTGTGTGTGTGTGTGTGTATACAGTACCAGTCAAAAGTTTGGACACACCAACTCATTCCAGGGTTTTTCTTTCTTTTTACTATGTTCTACATTGTAGAATAATAGTGAAGACATCAAAACTATGAAATAACACACAGAATCATGTAGTAACCAAAACAAGTGTTAAACTAAAGAAATCGATTTGAGATTCTTCAAAGTACCCATCCTTTGCCTTAAAGACAGCTTTGCACACTTTTGCCATTCTCTCATCCAGCTTCATGAGGTAGTCACCTGGAATGCATTTCAATTAACAGGTGTGCCTTGTTTAAAGTTAATCTGTGGAATTTCTTTTCTTAATGCATTTGAGCCAATCACTTGTGTTGTGACTAGGTAGGGGTGGTATACAGAAGATAGCCCTATTTGGTTAAAATAAAGTCAATTTTATGGCAAGAACAGCTCAAATAAGCAAAGAGAAATGATAGTCCATCATTACTTTAAGACATTAAGGTCAGTCAATCTGGAACATTTCAAGAACTTTGAACATTTCTTCAAGTGTAGTCGCAAAAACCATCAAGCGCTATGATGAAACTGGTTCTCATGAGGACCGCCACAGGAATGAAAGACCCAGTCTTACCTCTGAGGCAGAGGATAAGTTCATTAGAGTTACCAGCCTCAAAAAAAATTGCAGCCCAAATAAATGCTTCAGAGTTCAAGTAAGACACATCTCAACATCAACTGTTCAGAGGAGACTGCGTAAATCAGGGCTTCATGGTCAAATTGCTGAAAAGAAACCACTACCAAAGGAGGACACCAATAATAATAAGAAGAGATTTGCTTGGGCCTAGAAACATGAGCAATGGACATTAGACCAGTAGAAATCTGTCCTTTGGTCTGAGTCCAAATTTGAGATTTTTGGTTCCAACCGCCGTGTCTTTGTGAGACGCGGAGTAGATGAACGGATGATCTCCATATGTGTGGTTCCCACCGTGAAGCATGGAGGAGGAGGTGTGGGGGTGCTTTGCTGGTGACACTGTCAGTGATTTATTTCGAATTCAAGACACACTTAACCAGCATGGCTACCACAGCATTCTGCAGCGATACGCCATCCCATCTGGTTTGCGCTTAGTGGGACTATCATTTGTTTTTCAACAGGACAATGACCCAACACACCTCCAGGCTGTGTAAGAGCTATTTGACCAAGAAGGAGAGTGATGGAGTGCTGCATCAGATGACGTGGTCTCCACAGTCACCCAACCTCAACCCAATTGAGATAGTTTGGGATAAGTTGGACCGCAGAGTGAAGGAAAAGCAGCCAACAAGTGCTCAGCATATTTGGAAACTCCTTCAAGACTGTTGGAAAAGCATTCCAGGTGAAGCTGGTTGAGAGAATGCCAAGTGTGCAAAGCTGTCAAGGCAAAGGTTGAATCTCAAATAAAATATATTTTGATATGTTTTAAGACTTTTGCATACTACATGATTCTGTTTTATTTCATTGTTTTTAGGTCTTAGCTATAATTCTACAATGTAGAAAATAGTATACATTTATAAAAATCCTTGAATGAGTAGGTGTGTCCAAACTTTTGACACGTGTGTGCGCAGTGAATTCGGGAAGTATTCAAACCCCTTTTTCCACATTGTTACTTTACAGCCTTATTATAAAATGGATTATCAATCTACACACAATACCCCATAATGACAAAGCGAAAAATTTATATATATTTCAAATGTATGAAAAATAAAAAACTTTTCCTTAATTACATAAGTATTCAGACCCTTTGCAATGAGACTTGAAATTGAGCTCAGGTGCATCCTGTGTCCATTGATCATCCTTGAGATGTTTCTACAACTTGGAGTACACCTGTGGTAAATTCAATTGATTGGACATGATTTGGAAAGGTACACACCTGTCTGTATAAGGTTCCACAGTTGAGTCAGAGAAAAAACCAAGCCATGATGTCGAAAGAATTGTCCGTAGAGCTCCGAGACAGGAGTGTGTCGAGGCACAGATCTGGGGAAGGGTATCAAAACGGGGAGTGGGGTGACCAAGATCCTGATGGTCACTCTGACAGAGTTCCTCTGTGGAGATGGGAGAATCTTCCAGAAGGACAACCATCTCTTGCTCACTCCACCAATCAGGCCTTTATGGTGTGGCCAGACGGAAGCCACTCCTCAGTAAAAGGTACACGACAGCCCGCTTGAAGTTTGCCAAAAGGCACATAAAAGACTCTCAGACCATGACAAACAAGATTCTCTGGTCTGATGAAACCAAGATTCAACTCTTTGGCCGGAATGCCAAGCATCACATCTGGAGGAAACCTGACACCATCCCTACGGTGAAGCATGGTGGCAGCATCCTGCTGTGGGGATGTTTTTCAGCGGCAGAGACTGGGAGACTAGTTAGGATCGAGGGACAGATTAATGGAGCGAAGTCCAGAGATCCTTGATTTAAAAAAAATATGCTCCAGAGCACTCAGGACCTCAGACTGGGGTGAAGATTCACCTTCCAACAGGACAATGACCCTAAGCACACAGCCAAGATAATGCAAGAGTGGTTTCGGGACAAGTCTCTGTATGTCTTTGAGTTGCCCAGCTAGAACCCGGACTTGAACCTGATTGAACATCTCTGGGGAGACCTGAAAATAGCAACCTGACAGAGCTTGAGAGGATCTGCGGAGAAGAATTGGAGAAACTTCCCAAAGAAAGGTGTGCCAAGCTTGTAGCGTCATACCCAAGAAGACTCAAAACTGTGTTTGCTTTGTTATTATTGGGTATTGTGTGTAGACTGATGATTGAAAAACATTTTTAAAATGAATTTTCGAATAAGTCTGTAGCATAACATAAAATGTGGGAAAAGTTGAGGGGTCTGAATACTTTCCGAATTTACTGTGTGTATATAAAATAAAAACCTGTAGTAAGCTATATACAGGGTCAGTACCAATACCTGTTTTCCATATATTCTGAATATGTACAGTATACTCTACTAGAAACCAGTAAACTAACCACACCCTATGCTGTTGACTATCCCTACCCTACTGCAGATCCATGCTGTTGACTAACCCTACCCTACTGCAGATCCATGCTGTTGACTAACTACACCCTACTGCAGATCCATGCTGTTGACTAACTACACCCTACTGCAGATCCAAGCTGTTGACTAACTGCACCCTACTGCAGATCCATGCTGTTGACTAACCCTAACCTACTGCAGATCCATGCTGTTGACTAACTACACCCTACTGCAAATCCATGCTGTTGACTAACTACACCCTACTATAGATCCATGCTGTTGACTAACTACACCCTACTGCAGCTCCATGCTGTTGACTAACTACACCCTACTGTAGATCCATGCTGTTGACTAACTACACCCTACTGCAGATCCATGCTGTTGACTAACCCTAACCTACTGCAGATCCATGCTGTTGACTAACTACACCCTACTGCAAATCCATGCTGTTGACTAACTACACCCTACTATATATCCATGCTGTTGACTAACTACACCCTACTGCAGCTCCATGCTGTTGACTAACTACACCCTACTATAGATCCATGCTGTTGACTAACTACACCCTACTGCAGCTCCATGCTATTGACTAACTACACCCTACTATAGATCCATGCTGTTGACTAACTACACCCTACTGCAGATCCATGCTGTTGACTAACTACACCCTACTGCAGCTCCATGCTGTTGACTAACTACACCCTACTATAGATCCATGCTGTTGACTAACCCTAACCTACTGCAGATCCATGCTGTTGACTAACTACACCCTACTGCAGATCCATGCTGTTGACTAACTACACCCTACTATAGATCCATGCTGTTGACTAACTACACCCTACTGCAGCTCCATGCTGTTGACTAACTACACCCTACTGCAGCTCCATGCTGTTGACTAACTACACCCTACTGCAAATCCATGCTGTTGACTAACTACACCCTACTATATATCCATGCTGTTGACTAACTACACCCTACTGCAGCTCCATGCTGTTGACTAACCCTAACCTACTGCAGATCCATGCTGTTGACTAACTACACCCTACTATAGATCCATGCTGTTGACTAACTACACCCTACTGCAGATCCATGCTGTTGACTAACTACACCCTACTGCAGCTCCATGCTGTTGACTAACTACACCCTACTGCAGCTCCATGCTGTTGACTAACCCTAATCTACTGCAGCTCCATGCTGTTGACTAACCCTAACCTACTGCAGATCCATGCTGTTGACTAACCCTAACCTACTGCAGATCCATGCTGTTGACTAACTACACCCTACTGCAGATCCATGCTGTTGACTAACTACACCTTACTGTAGATCCATGCTGTTGACTAACTACACCCTACTGTAGATCCATGCTGTTGCTTTGGGGTTTTGTTGTCATTCTTGGCCCAACTGAGGTCACTGACACTGGGCTGGTGTTCATTCAATCTCAGCCCAGATCGGAGGCTCAGTAGCATCAACCAGCCCCAGTAGCATCAACCAGCCCTCCAGCTCCACCACTCTCTCCGCCTTAACCCTGGCTGCATACCAAATGGCACCCTATTCCTGTTTTTGTAAGTAGTGCTCTATGTAAGGAATAGGGTGCGATTTGGCTCTGTCCCGTGTAGCTCAGTTGGTAGAGCATGGTGCTTGCAACGCCAGGGTTGTGGGTTTGATTCCCACAGGGGACCAGTACGGGAGAAAAGTATGTAAATTAAGGCACTCATTACTGTAAGGCGCTCTGGATAAGAGTGTCTACTAAATGACTAACATGTAAATTTGGGATGCAGCTCTACTCCTAACCCAGCACTGTGCAACATCTCATGAACTCAACGTACGCTACTACATATGCTCTTGAAGGAACAGAAGATATGACGACGCAGTCTTGTGGACTTAATGTTTATACTTGTCATCATCGCCTGGGACCGACAAGTCCTTTGAGGGTAGAGTTATTAGCAATAAAGAAATTACAGATATAGGCAAGAGAGATTTCCAGCGTCTTATTCAGTTTGATCATCAGTCGGTCAATATAGGCTATTATTTGCAGGTGTCTGGTCGTCATTTACCAGTAGTAATTAGGCATGCTCTCTAATGATGTTTCCTCACTCTCTCCCTCTTTCGCTCCCTCCCCTTTCTCATTCTCCCTGTTCCCCTCACTCTCCCTCCTCACCTCTTTCACTCTCTTCCCCCTCTGCAGCCCACAGCTCCTGTCATCCTGGACTTCATGACCATGTTGGCCATCTGTCACACGGCTGTCCCCGAGCGCACCGATGATACGATCGTCTACCAGGCTGCCTCACCAGGTACGGCCCACCAGTCCTGACCTCACAGCACTGCACTGTAACAGTCTTACAACCGCTCTTAACAGCCTTTTAACAGCCTTATGATAGCTTGAAACGCCAGGTCAGTCACCAAACGTCCGTCAGTCAATCTACCAATCAAATATAAGAATACAGAAGCAAAGGATCTCCAGTTGACGTTGAATAAATGGCTGTCTCTAGGCGACCACTTATATTGTCATGCCTCAATTTCCTGTGTTCCTAAGTCTCATTGTTTGCCAAGCCCCTCAAACCTCTCAGTATCGTCTGCGGACATATGACAACACCATCTCATTGATATCAACTAATGACATCAATACCTTATTGAAGATGGGAGTGACACAAACTGGGATGTGACCAGTATACAAAAGACAGCAATTTCGTTGTGCAGGAGTGGAACAGACATCTGAACAATACAAAAGGATGCACGTTAACCCTGAGTATTCTCTATTATATTATACAAGGTCAATCTGACTTTATATGCTTTGAGCCAACAAGGCTAGATGTTCTGTAGTGGTAGAGAGCAGGGTCGTGTTAAACAGGCACCAAGGCTAGATGTTTTGTAGTGGTAGAGAGCAGGGTCGTGTTAAACAGGCACCAAGGCTAGATATTTTGTAGTGGTAGAGAGCAGGGTCGTGTTCAACAGGCACCAAGGCTAGATGTTTTGAATTGGTTCAACAGGCACCAAACGGAAGAAAATGGACCAAAATATTTAGGCACTACCATGACTAGTCCAATAAGAACTGCTCATTTTTGTGTTCTGTTGTAAAACATTTTGAAACGTTACACACTGATGAACACGGCCCAGAGAAATACAAGGTCCTCTGAATCATCATCCTCATTTGATCAGCCAGGGTTGTGTGTGTCCCCCCTCTAAGTAGAGCTTGTTCATTTGAAATATTTAAAGTGGCGCTTACCTCAGTGAATCTGCAGAACCTATCCACTTAATAATTAAGAGTGCATTCCCCACTCTGGCCTTGTTTCCTTGTGATCCAGACAAAAAGAGGAGATGTGATGAATGGATAGAATGTCACTATTTTATTTAACCTTTATTTTGACAGGGAAGACATTGAGACCTAAGTCTCTTTTCCAAATGCGCCCTGTATAATACAATATAAAATAGTGTGTGTGTGTGCGCGCAGTTTGGACACACCTACTCATTTCAAGGGTTTTCTTTATTTTTACTATTTTCTACATTGTAGAATAATAGTGAAGACATCAAAGCTATGAAATAACACATATGGAATCATGTAGTAACCAAATAAGTGTTAAACAAATCAAAATATATTTTATATTTGAGGTTCTTCAAAGTAGCCACCATTTGCCTTGACAGCTTTGCACACTCTTGGCATTCAGCTATGTCATTATGGCTGATTTGTGTGTAGATTGATGAGGGGGGAAAATAATTTAATCAATTTTAGAATTAGGCTTTAACGTAACAATGTGGAAAAAGGGAAGCGATCCGAATACTTTCCGTATGTACAAATAGTGGTTGTAGCACTCATTTATAAACAACTGTATGATCATTTTTGAGGTCTAGAACAAAATTCTTCCAAGTGCTTAGTTAGACCCCAACTGTCTTGGTCATCTCATGTCTCTGTGATACTTGTGTTGCTGTTCTGGTGCACCTCTCATCTCCAACCCTAACTTGGGCTCTCCTCTGGTTATACAGACGAAGGGGCTCTGGTGAGGGCAGCGGCGAACCTGGGCTTTGTGTTCTCCGGTAGAACCCCAGACAGTGTCATCATTCAAGCGGTGAGTAGATGCAGCAGAATACATATAAATATAAATCTTATTCTAGTGATTCTATTTCTATGGTATTAACAAAATAAAGTCTGATAATGAAAATTAACACAATGCTATTGTGCCTTTCACTGCTGTTCTGTAGCTTTTAAAGCTCTATACATTGTAAGGTGGTAACTCACCCATCTACAGTACCTCTTGTGTGCAAACGTTTTGAGGTAGACCTGCCAAACATTGCCCAGTACTGAAAGGCTACGGTCATTGTGTGCAGAGCGTTCTAGTAATAAAGTGCTCTGATTGTTCGGCCTGTTTTAACAATGAAAAGGCTTTGTCTAAAATGATCTATGTGACATTGCTACATAGCCTACAAGGATAGACCATTACATTTGACATTTTAGTAAAACAACAGTTTCATGACGCTGTGCCCCATTTAAAAAATAAATAAATAATAATAATAATATAAAAAAAGCATCAGTAGCCTACACACGTTTCACACGTTTACCTTGTTACTGTCCAATCAAAGCCACGGTACAGTCAAACACTCCATGTAAAGTGGGAGATTCTAATCAATGCAAAATGGAAATAAAATTACGGAATTAAGTTGGCTTAATGAGAAGGAGTAGGCTACAATGATCAACCAACAGGTAGGCTGTTTCATAAAATGGATTTGTTGTAGACCAGTGTGGGGAGTGCAGCGAAATAGTTAGACTTGCTACTTAAGCTAGCTAGCTGGCTAACTTAGCTGGCTACTGTAGCTGGCTAGCTTCTTTACAACGATTTGATGCAGTCAAGACTTGCCCTAGCAGATGGTATGATAAATAGGCCAGTCAAGTTCTTCCACAACGATCTCGACAAACCATTTCTGTATGGACCTCGCTTTGTGCACAGGGGATTTTTCATGCTGAAACAGGAAAGGACCTTCCCCAAACTGTTGCCATAAAGTTGGAAGCACCGAATCGTCTAGAATATCATTGTATGATGTAGCGTGAAGATTTCCCTTCACTGAAGCTAAGGGGCCTCGCCGGAACCATGAAAAACACCCTCAGACCATTATTCCTCCTCCACCAAACTTTACAGTTGACACTATGAATTGGGAAGGTAGCGTTCTCCTGGCATCCGCCAAACACAGATTAAGAGAACGCATTTCTACTGCTCCAATGGCGGCAAGCTTTACACAACCCCAGCCGATGCTTGGCATTGCGCGTGGTGATCTTAGGCTTATGTGCGGCTGCTTGGCCATGGAGACGCATTTCATGAAGCTCCCGAAGAACAGTTCTTGTGCTGATGTTGCTTCCAGAGGCAGTTTGGAACTCGGTAGTGAGTTTTGCGACAGAGGACAGACGATTTTTACACGCTACGCGCTTCAGCACTCGGCGGTCCCGTTCTGTGAGCTTGTGTGGCCTACCACTTCGCGACTGAGCCATTGTTGCTCCTAGACGTTTCCTCATTACAATAACAGCACTTAAAGTTGACTGGGGCAGCTCTAGCAGGGCAGAAATGTGCCGAACTGACTTGTTGGAAAGGTGACATCCTATGACGGTGCCATGTTAAAGGTCACTGAGCTCTTCAGTAAGACCATTCTACTGCCAATGTTTGTCTATGGAGATTGAATGGCTGTGTGATCAATTTTATACACCTGTGCGCAACGGGTGTGGCTGAAATAGCCGAATCCACTAATTTGAAGGTGTATATTATTCGAATAGTGAAATCATTTCAAATGCCCATCCCTGGTAGAAATAGCATTGCAAAATGTTTCAATGGAGAAATAGCTCAGCATCCCGTATACAACACAATAATTAGGCTTATTTTTTTTCACTATACACTGGGAATGAAAGCCTTTGTTTAGCCACCACAGGGACAGACGCTGTGCTTTTTGTGTAAACACAGAACACCTCTATTGTCCCTCAGAGCTCAGACAAGTGCTCTCTCTCACTGTAAAATATCATCAAGGAGCTTGTCGCTATGACAATCACTCAGCACTTTGAGGCCTCTGTCTGATTAAATGTCTTGAGG
Organism: Salvelinus alpinus; assembly: GCF_045679555.1. NCBI lineage: Eukaryota > Metazoa > Chordata > Actinopteri > Salmoniformes > Salmonidae > Salvelinus > Salvelinus alpinus. The sequence continues at coordinate 82,254,936 of NC_092089.1, read as the reverse complement.
CTTCATCTCAACATTTGGCACTCTATTCACTTTATAGTGCACTGCTTTTGACCGTACCCCTGTGGGCCCTGGTCAAAAACAGTGCACTATAAAGGGAAATGAGTGCCGTTTGGGATGCATCCTTTGTGAGAGACGGGAAATACTTGAGGATCGGACCAATGTACGGTGGAGCAGACCTGGGTTCAAGTAGGATTTGTTTTCTTTCGAGTACTTACGATGCATTCTTTTTTGTCCATTTACAAATCAAATCAAATTTTATTTGTCACGTGCTGAATACAACCGGTGTAGACCTTACCGTAAAATGCTTACTTACAAGCCCTTAACCAACAATGTAGTTAAGAAAATAGTTAAGAAAATATTTACTAAATAAAGTAAAAAGTAACACAAATAACAGTAATGAGGCTATATACAGTTATATACATGGAAATTACTTTTGTGAGATCAGCATAAAAATTACACAATCAATGCACTATAATACACAGAATGCAATACATAGAGCGCTGCTTTGAGCGTTTGACTGCGCCTGCCTGGAGTGACAGATGGGTGGGGTTGGTACTTCTGGGACCATTGCATTGGCAAGTTCAATCAAACTCGGCTAAAGTTTATTTGGAGGGGGAAAAATAATTATCCTACTATTTGGATCCATGTCCTTTCATGGAGGATGTAGCTAGAGCACAGGCCATGTCATGGAAAATAACGACTCTTCTAAATTACTCAATTAGATTACGGGTACGCGATTGCATCTGTGAACGCGTCCCCCTCTAACCTAAGGGCACTTTGTTTCCTGTAATTGGCTAACCTGATGATTGCACTTAGGGAAGAGGTAGACCGGCACGGAAGCCTAAGCCCTCTTCAAATTTTTCTCCAGAGTACGACATTTTCAAGACATTTGTCTAGGTCCTCAACTTTTATTAGGCCTGTGAAAGCCCCTTGACACACGTGTAATCATCGGCAATTGTACCTGGTGGTCTTGACAATTATAAGGAAATTCATTACATTTTCTTACTCTAAACATCCGAGCGGGGCGGGCTGACTGAGTACTATTTAGTTCAATTAAGATTAGACAAGGGTCAAAAATGGAGCGTTACTTTCATAGTGAAACGTGATAAAGGAAGGCTAGTTTTGAGTCAATGACTTAGTTCAATGACTGACTGACTGTCTCTGTCTGTTGTTTTGTTCTCAGCTTGGAGCCGAGGAGAAGTATGAACTGCTCCATGTTCTAGAGTTCACCAGGTACGGCTTCATTTCATTCCATCCACTCTTAAAGTTCCCTCTGAATCTGTTGGTTCTACTTCTAAATGAACTGCAGATGTCTTCATTTAGAGCAGGGGTGTCAAACTCATTCCACAGATGGCTGAATGTCTGCTGGCTTTTAGTTTTACCTTTCAATTAAGACCTCGACAACCACACGAGGGGGAGTTCCATACTAATCAGTGACCTTATTTGATCGATCATGTACAAAGGAGGAGTGAAAACCTGCATGAGTTTGACACGTGTTATAGATGTTTAAACATGGTCCAGTACTGTGCCTCGGTCAAAGTGGCATGCCACTAAAATACAGGAGGCTGATGGTGGTAATTAATGACACCATGTTGGCTATGCAACAACCTTGCCACACATTTTACAGTAGACACATTTTTATGCGACCACCCTGGCATATATTCTAGATTTATTTGTTTTAATTTTGTGAATTTAGCTGAATACAAAGGTGTGATATATTTTACTTTCACAAATGTTCTGTCTCTGCTAGTTACAGTAGGGGATAATGTTCTCTCTGCTGTTTTCAGTAGGGGATAATAGTTATTTTTTAAATTATTATTAACATAAAAAAAATTAAAAAAATCCCGTTTATTTTTCCCTAACCCTACCACGCCTCACATAATTGGAGTAAATTAAGGGACAACAACACTTATGCTTCTTCTTCCAGTTCATATACATACTTTATTAATTTTACAGACACAATGTATTTTACCATAGTTATCTTTTGTTTGTTTTTAATCCCATCCTTTAGCTACCATCAACCCCTCCCATCTATCTCTGTCGACCATCCAGTTTGGTTTCTATTTTGCCATATATTTTTAACTGTGCTGTTTCACAAAAGTTCCGAACCTATATACATTTTACAGACACAGTATATTTTACATTAGTTATCTTGTTTATCACCTTTCAGTTCCACTCAACCCCTCCCATCTATCTCTTGACACCATCCATTTTTGAATTTCTATTTGACATATATTTTTCTACAGTGATGTTTCATGAAAGTTCTGAACCTTTTTATTCTCATAGTTTCTATAGATTGTAAATTAAAGATCACAATTTTTGCTAAAAGTATTGTTATATTATTGATCAATTGACGATGACTTTTCAAATCACCCAGTAGTGCTATCTGTAGCGTTAGCTCCAGGTAAATATTGCACTTCTTCAAACATTCCTGGACTTGCGACCAAAAATAAGATACATATGGACGGTACCAAAACAAATGATCTATTGATTCGGTCTTTTCGCAGCAAAATCTGCAGAGCTGGGATGGTTGTATCCCCCATATATATAACATTCTATTGTTTTGCGTATCACTTCATAAACCATGTGTCTCTGCTAGTTACAGTAGGTGATAATGTTCTCGTTATGCTAGTTACAGTAGGTGATAATGTTCTGTCTATGCTAGTTACAGTAGGCGATAATGTTCTCTATGCTTGTTACAGTAGGCGATAATGTTCTGTCTATGCTAGTTACAGTAGGCGATAATGTTCTCTATGCTTGTTACAGTAGGTGATAATGTTCTGTCTATGCTAGTTACAGTAAGTGATAATGTTCTCTATGCTAGTTACAGTAGGCGATCATGTTCTGTCTATGCTAGTTACAGTAGGCGATAATGTTCTGTCTATGCTAGTTACAGTAAGTGATAATGTTCTGTCTATGCTAGTTACAGTAGGCGATCATGTTCTGTCTGCTAGTTACAGTAGGCGATCATGTTTTGTCTCTGCTAGTTACAGGAGGTGTTATGTTTTGACTCTGCTAGTTACAGGAGGTGATCATGTTCTGTCTCTGCTAGGTACAGGAGGTGTTATGTTCTGTCTCTGCTAGTTACAGGAGTTGATCATGTTTTGTCTCTGCTAGTTACAGGAGGTGATCATGTTTTGTCTCTGCTAGTTACAGGAGGTGATCATGTTCTGACTCTGCTAGTTACAGGAGGTGTTATGTTCTGACTCTGCTAGGTACAGGAGGTGTTATGTTCTGACTCTGCTAGGTACAGGAGGTGTTATGTTCTGACTCTGCTAGTTACAGGAGGTGATCATGTTTTGTCTCTGCTAGTTACAGGAGGTGATCATGTTTTGTCTCTGCTAGTTACAGGAGGTGTTATCTTCTGACTCTGCTAGTTACAGGAGGTGATCATGTTCTGTCTCTGCTAGGTACAGGAGGTGTTATATTCTGTCTCTGCTAGTTACAGGAGGTGTTCTGTTCTGTCTCTGCTAGTTACAGGAGGTGTTATGTTCTGTCTCTGCTAGTTACAGGAGGTGATCATGTTTTGTCTCTGCTAGTTACAGGAGGTGATCATGTTTTGTCTCTGCTAGTTACAGGAAGTGATCATGTTTTGTCTCTGCTAGTTACAGGAGGTGTTATGTTCTGTCTCTGCTAGTTACATGAGGTGTTATGTTCTGTCTCTGCTAGGTACAGGAGATAATCATGTTTTGTCTCTACTAGTTACAGGAGGTGATCATGTTTTGTCTCTGCTAGTTACAGGAGGTGATCATGTTTTGTCTCTGCTAGTTACAGGAGGTGATCATGTTTTGTCTCTGCTAGTTACAGGAGGTGATCATGTTCTGTCTCTGCTAGTTACAGGAGGTGATCATGTTCTGACTCTGCTAGGTACAGGAGATATTCATGTTTTGTCTCTGCTAGTTACAGGAGGTGTTATGTTCTGTCTCTGCTAGTTACAGGAGGTGTTATGTTCTGTCTCTGCTAGGTACAGGAGGTGATCATGTTCTCGTTATGCTAGTTACAGTAGGTGATAATGTTCTGTCTATGCTAGTTACAGTAGGCGATAATGTTCTCTATGCTTGCTACAGTAGGCGATAATGTTCTGCCTATGCTAGTTACAGTAGGCGATAATGTTCCCGTTATGCTAGTTACAGTAGGCGATAATGTCTATGCTAGTTACAGTAGGCGATAATGTCAATGCTAGTTACAGTAGGCGATCATGTCTATGCTAGTTACAGTAGGCGATCATGTCTATGCTAGTTACAGTAGGCGATCATGTTCTGTCTATGCTAGTTACAGTAGGCGATCATGTTCTGTCTATGCTAGTTACAGTAGGCGATCATGTTCTGTCTATGCTAGTTACAGTAGGCGATCATGTTCTGTCTCTGCTAGTTACAGTAGGTGATAATGTTCTGTCTCTGCTAGTTACAGTAAGTGATAATGTTCTCTATGCTAGTTACAGTAGGCGATCATGTTCTGTCTATGCTAGTTACAGTAGGTGATAATGTTCTGTCAATGCTAGTTACAGTAAGTGATAATGTTCTGTCTATGCTAGTTACAGTAGGCGATCATGTTCTGTCTGCTAGTTACAGTAGGCGATCATGTTTTGTCTCTGCTAGTTACAGGAGGTGTTATGTTTTGACTCTGCTAGGTACAGGAGGTGTTATGTTCTGACTCTGCTAGTTACAGGAGGTGATCATGTTCTGTCTCTGCTAGGTACAGGAGGTGATCATGTTCTGTCTCTGCTAGTTACAGGAGGTGATCATGTTCTGCCTCTGCTAGGTACAGGATGTGTTATGTTCTGACTCTGCTAGTTACAGGAGGTGTTATGTTCTGACTCTGCTAGTTACAGGAGGTGTTATGTTCTGACTCTGCTAGTTACAGGAGGTGTTATGTTCTGTCTCTGCTAGGTACAGGAGGCGATCATGTTTTGTCTCTGCTAGGTACAGGAGGTGATCATGTTTTGTCTCTGCTAGTTACAGGAGGTATTATGTTCTGACTCTGCTAGTTACAGGAGGTGTTATGTTCTGTCTCTGCTAGTTACAGGAGGTGATCATGTTCTGTCTCTGCTAGTTACAGGAGGTGATCATGTTTTGTCTGCTAGTTACAGGAGGTGATCATGTTTTGTCTCTGCTAGTTACAGGAGGTGTTATGTTCTGACTGCTAGTTACAGGAGGTGATCATGTTTTGACTCTGCTAGTTACAGGAGGTGATCATGTTTTGTCTCTGCTAGTTACAGGAGGTGTTATGTTCTGACTGCTAGTTACAGGAGGTGATCATGTTCTGTCTCTGCTAGGTACAGGAGGTGTTATGTTCTGACTGCTAGTTACAGGAGGTGATTATGTTCTGTCTCTGCTAGTTACAGGAGGTGATCATGTTTTGTCTCTGCTAGTTACAGGAGTTGATCATGTTCTGCCTCTGCTAGTTACAGGAAGTGATCATGTTTTGTCTCTGCTAGTTACAGGAGGTGTTATGTTCTGTCTCTGCTAGTTACAGGAGGTGATCATGTTCTGTCTCTGCTAGGTACAGGAGATAATCATGTTTTGTCTCTGCTAGTTACAGGAGGTGGTCATGTTTTGTCTCTGCTAGTTACAGGAGGTGATCATGTTTTGTCTCTGCTAGTTACAAGAGGTGATCATGTTTTGTCTCTGCTAGTTACAGGAGGTGATCATGTTCTGTCTCTGCTAGTTACAGGAGGTGATCATGTTCTGCATCTGCTAGGTACGGGAGGTGTTATGTTCTGACTCTGCTAGGTACAGGAGATAATCATGTTCTGTCTCTGCTAGGTACAGGAGATAATCATGTTTTGTCTCTGCTAGTTACAGGAGGTGGTCATGTTTTGTCTCTGCTAGTTACAGGAGGTGAACATGTTCTGTCTCTGCTAGTTACAGTAGGTGATAATGTTCTGTCTATGCTAGTTACAGTAAGTGATAATGTTCTCTATGCTAGTTACAGTAGGCGATCATGTTCTGTCTATGCTAGTTACAGTAGGCGATGATGTTCTGTCTATGCTAGTTACAGTAAGTGATAATGTTCTGTCTATGCTAGTTACGGTAGGCGATCATGTTCTGTCTATGCAAGTTACAGTAGGCGATCATGTTCTGTCTATGCTAGTTACAGTAGGCGATAATGTTCTCTATGCTAGTTACAGTAGGCGATCATGTTTTGTCTCTGCTAGGTACAGGAGGTGTTATGTTCTGACTGCTAGTTACAGGAGTTGATCATGTTTTGTCTCTGCTAGTTACAGGAGGTGATCATGTTTTGTCTCTGCTAGTTACAGGAGGTGATCATGTTCTGACTCTGCTAGTTACAGGAGGTGTTATGTTCTGACTCTGCTAGTTACAGGAGGTGTTATGTTCTGACTCTGCTAGGTACAGGAGGTGTTATGTTCTGACTCTGCTAGGTACAGGAGGTGTTATATTCTGTCTCTGCTAGGTACATGAGGTGATCATGTTTTGTCTCTGCTAGTTACAGAAGGTGTTATGTTCTGTCTCTGCTAGTTACAGGAGGTGTTATGTTCTGTCTCTGCTAGTTACAGGAGGTGTTCTGTTCTGTCTCTGCTAGTTACAGGAGGTGTTATGTTCTGTCTCTGCTAGTTACAGGAGGTGATCATGTTTTGTCTCTGCTAGTTACAGGAGGTGATCATGTTTTGTCTCTGCTAGTTACAGGAAGTGATCATGTTTTGTCTCTGCTAGTTACAGGAGGTGTTATGTTCTGTCTCTGCTAGTTACATGAGGTGTTATGTTCTGTCTCTGCTAGGTACAGGAGATAATCATGTTTTGTCTCTACTAGTTACAGGAGGTGATCATGTTTTGTCTCTGCTAGTTACAGGAGGTGATCATGTTTTGTCTCTGCTAGTTACAGGAGGTGATCATGTTTTGTCTCTGCTAGTTACAGGAGGTGATCATGTTCTGCCTCTGCTAGTTACAGGAGGTGATCATGTTCTGACTCTGCTAGGTACAGGAGATATTCATGTTTTGTCTCTGCTAGTTACAGGAGGTGTTATGTTCTGTCTCTGCTAGTTACAGGAGGTGTTATGTTCTGTCTCTGCTAGGTACAGGAGGTGATCATGTTCTCGTTATGCTAGTTACAGTAGGTGATAATGTTCTGTCTATGCTAGTTACAGTAGGCGATAATGTTCTCTATGCTTGCTACAGTAGGCGATAATGTTCTGCCTATGCTAGTTACAGTAGGCGATAATGTTCCCGTTATGCTAGTTACAGTAGGCGATAATGTCTATGCTAGTTACAGTAGGCGATAATGTCAATGCTAGTTACAGTAGGCGATCATGTCTATGCTAGTTACAGTAGGCGATCATGTCTATGCTAGTTACAGTAGGCGATCATGTTCTGTCTATGCTAGTTACAGTAGGCGATCATGTTCTGTCTATGCTAGTTACAGTAGGCGATCATGTTCTGTCTATGCTAGTTACAGTAGGCGATCATGTTCTGTCTCTGCTAGTTACAGTAGGTGATAATGTTCTGTCTCTGCTAGTTACAGTAAGTGATAATGTTCTCTATGCTAGTTACAGTAGGCGATCATGTTCTGTCTATGCTAGTTACAGTAGGTGATAATGTTCTGTCAATGCTAGTTACAGTAAGTGATAATGTTCTGTCTATGCTAGTTACAGTAGGCGATCATGTTCTGTCTGCTAGTTACAGTAGGCGATCATGTTTTGTCTCTGCTAGTTACAGGAGGTGTTATGTTTTGACTCTGCTAGGTACAGGAGGTGTTATGTTCTGACTCTGCTAGTTACAGGAGGTGATCATGTTCTGTCTCTGCTAGGTACAGGAGGTGATCATGTTCTGTCTCTGCTAGTTACAGGAGGTGATCATGTTCTGCCTCTGCTAGGTACAGGATGTGTTATGTTCTGACTCTGCTAGTTACAGGAGGTGTTATGTTCTGACTCTGCTAGTTACAGGAGGTGTTATGTTCTGACTCTGCTAGTTACAGGAGGTGTTATGTTCTGTCTCTGCTAGGTACAGGAGGCGATCATGTTTTGTCTCTGCTAGGTACAGGAGGTGATCATGTTTTGTCTCTGCTAGTTACAGGAGGTATTATGTTCTGACTCTGCTAGTTACAGGAGGTGTTATGTTCTGTCTCTGCTAGTTACAGGAGGTGATCATGTTCTGTCTCTGCTAGTTAAAGGAGGTGATCATGTTTTGTCTGCTAGTTACAGGAGGTGATCATGTTTTGTCTCTGCTAGTTACAGGAGGTGTTATGTTCTGACTGCTAGTTACAGGAGGTGATCATGTTTTGACTCTGCTAGTTACAGGAGGTGATCATGTTTTGTCTCTGCTAGTTACAGGAGGTGTTATGTTCTGACTGCTAGTTACAGGAGGTGATCATGTTCTGTCTCTGCTAGGTACAGGAGGTGTTATGTTCTGACTGCTAGTTACAGGAGGTGATTATGTTCTGTCTCTGCTAGTTACAGGAGGTGATCATGTTTTGTCTCTGCTAGTTACAGGAGGTGATCATGTTTTCTCTCTGCTAGTTACAGGAGGTGATCATGTTTTGTCTCTGCTAGTTACAGGAGGTGATTATGTTCTGTCTCTGCTAGTTACAGGAGGTGATCATGTTCTGTCTCTGCTAGTTACAGGAGGTGATCATGTTTTGTCTCTGCTAGTTACAGGAGGTGATCATGTTCTGTCTCTGCTAGTTACAGGAGGTGATCATGTTTTGTCTGCTAGTTACAGGAGGTGATCATGTTTTGTCTCTGCTAGTTACAGGAGGTGTTATGTTCTGACTGCTAGTTACAGGAGGTGATCATGTTTTGACTCTGCTAGTTACAGGAGGTGATCATGTTTTGTCTCTGCTAGTTACAGGAGGTGTTATGTTCTGACTCTGCTAGTTACAGGGGGTGATCATGTTCTGACTCTGCTAGTTACAGGAGGTGTTATGTTCTGTCTCTGCTAGTTACAGGAGGTGATCATGTTCTGTCTCTGCTAGTTACAGGAGGTGATCATGTTTTGACTCTGCTAGTTACAGGAGGTGTTATGTTCTGTCTCTGCAAGGTACAGGAGGTGATCATGTTTTGACTCTGCTAGTTACAGGAGGTGATCATGTTTTGTCTCTGCTAGGTACAGGAGGTGTTATGTTCTGACTCTGCTAGTTACAGGAGGTGTTATGTTCTGACTCTGCTAGTTACAGGAGGTGATCATGTTCTGACTCTGCTAGTTACAGGAGGTAGTCATGTTCTCTCTGCTAGGTACAGGAGGTGATCATGTTTTGTCTCTGCTAGTTACAGGAGGTGATCATGTTCTGTCTCTGCTAGTTACAGGAGGTGATCATGTTCTGACTCTGCTAGTTACAGGAGGTGTTATGTTCTGTCTCTGCTAGTTACAGGAGGTGATCATGTTCTGTCTCTGCTAGTTACAGGAGGTGATCATGTTTTGTCTGCTAGTTACAGGAGGTGATCATGTTCTGTCTCTGCTAGTTACAGGAGGTGATCATGTTCTGCCTCTGCTAGGTACAGGAGGTGATCATGTTCTGACTCTGCTAGTTACAGGAGGTGTTATGTTCTGACTCTGCTAGTTACAGGAGGTGATCATGTTCTGACTCTGCTAGGTACAGGAGGTGTTATGTTCTGACTCTGCTAGTTACAGGAGGTGATCATGTTCTGCCTCTGCTAGGTACAGGAGGTGATCATGTTCTGACTCTGCTAGTTACAGGAGGTGATCATGTTTTGACTCTGCTAGTTACAGGAGGTGATTATGTTCTGACTCTGCTAGTTACAGGAGGTGTTATGTTCTGTCTCTGCTAGGTACAGGAGGCGATCATGTTTTGTCTCTGCTAGGTACAGGAGGTGATCATGTTTTGTCTCTGCTAGTTACAGGAGGTATTATGTTCTGACTCTGCTAGTTACAGGAGGTGATTATGTTCTGTCTCTGCTAGTTACAGGAGGTGATCATGTTCTGTCTCTGCTAGTTACAGGAGGTGATCATGTTTTGTCTCTGCTAGTTACAGGAGGTGATCATGTTTTGTCTCTGCTAGTTACAGGAGGTGTTATGTTCTGACTGCTAGTTACAGGAGGTGATCATGTTTTGACTCTGCTAGTTACAGGAGGTGATCATGTTTTGTCTCTGCTAGTTACAGGAGGTGTTATGTTCTGACTGCTAGTTACAGGAGGTGATCATGTTCTGTCTCTGCTAGGTACAGGAGGTGTTATGTTCTGACTGCTAGTTACAGGAGGTGATTATGTTCTGTCTCTGCTAGTTACAGGAGGTGATCATGTTTTGTCTCTGCTAGTTACAGGAGGTGATCATGTTTTCTCTCTGCTAGTTACAGGAGGTGATCATGTTTTGTCTCTGCTAGTTACAGGAGGTGTTATGTTCTGTCTCTGCTAGTTACAGGAGGTGATCATGTTCTGTCTCTGCTAGTTACAGGAGGTGATCATGTTTTGTCTGCTAGTTACAGGAGGTGATCATGTTTTGTCTCTGCTAGTTACAGGAGGTGATCATGTTTTGTCTGCTAGTTACAGGAGGTGATCATGTTTTGTCTCTGCTAGTTACAGGAGGTGTTATGTTCTGACTGCTAGTTACAGGAGGTGATCATGTTTTGACTCTGCTAGTTACAGGAGGTGATCATGTTTTGTCTCTGCTAGTTACAGGAGGTGTTATGTTCTGACTGCTAGTTACAGGGGGTGATCATGTTCTGTCTCTGCTAGGTACAGGATGTGTTATGTTCTGACTCTGCTAGTTACAGGAGGTGTTATGTTCTGACTCTGCTAGTTACAGGAGGTATTATGTTCTGACTCTGCTAGTTACAGGAGGTGTTATGTTCTGTCTCTGCTAGGTACAGGAGGTGATCATGTTTTGTCTCTGCTAGTTACAGGAGGTGATCATGTTTTGTCTCTGCTAGTTACAGGAGGTATTATGTTCTGACTCTGCTAGTTACAGGAGGTGTTATGTTCTGTCTCTGCTAGTTACAGGAGGTGATCATGTTCTGTCTCTGCTAGTTACAGGAGGTAATCATGTTTTGTCTGCTAGTTACAGGAGGTGATCATGTTCTGTCTCTGCTAGTTACAGGAGGTGATCATGTTTTGTCTGCTAGTTACAGGAGGTGATCATGTTTTGTCTCTGCTAGTTACAGGAGGTGTTATGTTCTGACTGCTAGTTACAGGAGGTGATCATGTTCTGTCTCTGCTAGTTACAGGAGGTAATCATGTTTTGTCTGCTAGTTACAGGAGGTGATCATGTTCTGTCTCTGCTAGTTACAGGAGGTGATCATGTTTTGTCTGCTAGTTACAGGAGGTGATCATGTTTTGTCTCTGCTAGTTACAGGAGGTGTTATGTTCTGACTGCTAGTTACAGGGGGTGATCATGTTCTGTCTCTGCTAGGTACAGGAGGTGTTATGTTCTGACTGCTAGTTACAGGAGGTGATTATGTTCTGTCTCTGCTAGTTACAGGAGGTGATCATGTTCTGTCTCTGCTAGTTACAGGAGGTGATCATGTTTTGTCTGCTAGTTACAGGAGGTGATCATGTTTTGTCTCTGCTAGTTACAGGAGGTGTTATGTTCTGACTGCTAGTTACAGGAGGTGATCATGTTTTGACTCTGCTAGTTACAGGAGGTGATCATGTTTTGTCTCTGCTAGTTACAGGAGGTGTTATGTTCTGACTGCTAGTTACAGGAGGTGATCATGTTCTGTCTCTGCTAGGTACAGGAGGTGTTATGTTCTGACTGCTAGTTACAGGAGGTGATTATGTTCTGTCTCTGCTAGTTACAGGAGGTGATCATGTTTTGTCTCTGCTAGTTACAGGAGGTGATCATGTTTTGTCTCTGCTAGTTACAGGATGTGATCATGTTCTGTCTCTGCTAGTTACAGGAGGTGATCATGTTCTGCCTCTGCTAGTTACAGGAAGTGATCATGTTTTGTCTCTGCTAGTTACAGGAGGTGTTATGTTCTGTCTCTGCTAGTTACAGGAGGTGATCATGTTCTGTCTCTGCTAGGTACAGGAGATAATCATGTTTTGTCTCTGCTAGTTACAGGAGGTGGTCGTGTTTTGTCTCTGCTAGTTACAGGAGGTGATCATGTTTTGTCTCTGCTAGTTACAGGAGGTGATCATGTTTTGTCTCTGCTAGTTACAGGAGGTGATCATGTTTTGTCTCTGCTAGTTACAGGAGGTGATCATGTTCTGTCTCTGCTAGTTACAGGAGGTGATCATGTTCTGCATCTGCTAGGTACGGGATGTGTTATGTTCTGACTCTGCTAGTTACAGGAGGTGTTATGTTCTGACTCTGCTAGGTACAGGAGATAATCATGTTTTGTCTCTGCTAGTTACAGGAGGTGATCATGTTTTGTCTCTGCTAGTTACAGGAAGTGATCATGTTTTGTCTCTGCTAGTTACAGGAGGTAATCATGTTCTGCCTCTGCTAGGTACAGGATGTGTTATGTTCTGACTCTGCTAGTTACAGGAGGTGTTATGTTCTGACTCTGCTAGTTACAGGAGGTATTATGTTCTGACTCTGCTAGTTACAGGAGGTGTTATGTTCTGACTCTGCTAGTTACAGGAGGTGATCATGTTCTGCCTCTGCTAGGTACAGGATGTGTTATGTTCTGACTCTGCTAGTTACAGGAGGTGTTATGTTCTGACTCTGCTAGTTACAGGAGGTATTATGTTCTGACTCTGCTAGTTACAGGAGGTGTTATGTTCTGACTCTGCTAGTTACAGGAGGTGTTATGTTCTGTCTCTGCTAGGTACAGGAGGTGATCATGTTTTGTCTCTGCTAGTTACAGGAGATAATCATGTTTTGTCTCTGCTAGTTACAGGAGGTGATCATGTTTTGTCTCTGCTAGTTACAGGAAGTGATCATGTTTTGTCTCTGCTAGTTACAGGAGGTGATCATGTTTTGTCTCTGCTAGTTACAGGAGGTGATCATGTTCTGTCTCTGCTAGTTACAGGAGGTGATCATGTTCTGCCTCTGCTAGGTACAGGATGTGTTATGTTCTGACTCTGCTAGTTACAGGAGGTGTTATGTTCTGACTCTGCTAGTTACAGGAGGTATTATGTTCTGACTCTGCTAGTTACAGGAGGTGTTATGTTCTGACTCTGCTAGTTACAGGAGGTGTTATGTTCTGTCTCTGCTAGGTACAGGAGGTGATCATGTTTTGTCTCTGCTAGGTACAGGAGGTGATCATGTTTTGTCTCTGCTAGTTACAGGAGGTATTATGTTCTGACTCTGCTAGTTACAGGAGGTGTTATGTTCTGTCTCTGCTAGTTACAGGAGGTGATCATGTTCTGTCTCTGCTAGTTACAGGAGGTGATCATGTGTTGTGTCTGCTAGTTACAGGAGGTGATCATGTTTTGTCTCTGCTAGTTACAGGAGGTGTTATGATCTGACTGCTAGTTACAGGAGGTGATCATGTTTTGACTCTGCTAGTTACAGGAGGTGTTATGTTCTGCCTGCTAGTTACAGGGGGTGATCATGTTCTGTCTCTGCTAGGTACAGGATGTGTTATGTTCTGACTCTGCTAGTTACAGGAGGTGTTATGTTCTGACTCTGCTAGTTACAGGATGTGTTATGTTCTGACTCTGCTAGTTACAGGAGGTGTTATGTTCTCTCTGCTAGGTACAGGAGGTGATCATGTTTTGTCTCTGCTAGTTACAGGAGGTGATCATGTTTTGTCTCTGCTAGTTACAGGAGGTATTATGTTCTGACTCTGCTAGTTACAGGAGGTGTTATGTTCTGTCTCTGCTAGTTACAGGAGGTGATCATGTTCTGTCTCTGCTAGTTACAGGAGGTGGTCATGTTTTGTCTGCTAGTTACAGGAGGTGATCATGTTCTGTCTCTGCTAGTTACAGGAGGTAATCATGTTCTGCCTCTGCTAGGTACAGGATGTGTTATGTTCTGACTCTGCTAGTTACAGGAGGTGTTATGTTCTGACTCTGCTAGTTACAGGAGGTATTATGTTCTGACTCTGCTAGTTACAGGAGGTGTTATGTTCTGACTCTGCTAGTTACAGGAGGTGATCATGTTCTGCCTCTGCTAGGTACAGGATGTGTTATGTTCTGACTCTGCTAGTTACAGGAGGTGTTATGTTCTGACTCTGCTAGTTACAGGAGGTATTATGTTCTGACTCTGCTAGTTACAGGAGGTGTTATGTTCTGACTCTGCTAGTTACAGGAGGTGTTATGTTCTGTCTCTGCTAGGTACAGGAGGTGATCATGTTTTGTCTCTGCTAGTTACAGGAGATAATCATGTTTTGTCTCTGCTAGTTACAGGAGGTGATCATGTTTTGTCTCTGCTAGTTACAGGAAGTGATCATGTTTTGTCTCTGCTAGTTACAGGAGGTGATCATGTTTTCTCTCTGCTAGTTACAGGAGGTGATCATGTTTTGTCTCTGCTAGTTACAGGAGGTGATCATGTTCTGTCTCTGCTAGTTACAGGAGGTGATCATGTTCTGCCTCTGCTAGGTACAGGATGTGTTATGTTCTGACTCTGCTAGTTACAGGAGGTGTTATGTTCTGACTCTGCTAGTTACAGGAGGTATTATGTTCTGACTCTGCTAGTTACAGGAGGTGTTATGTTCTGACTCTGCTAGTTACAGGAGGTGTTATGTTCTGTCTCTGCTAGGTACAGGAGGTGATCATGTTTTGTCTCTGCTAGGTACAGGAGGTGATCATGTTTTGTCTCTGCTAGTTACAGGAGGTATTATGTTCTGACTCTGCTAGTTACAGGAGGTGTTATGTTCTGTCTCTGCTAGTTACAGGAGGTGATCATGTTCTGTCTCTGCTAGTTACAGGAGGTGATCATGTTTTGTCTGCTAGTTACAGGAGGTGATCATGTTTTGTCTCTGCTAGTTACAGGAGGTGTTATGATCTGACTGCTAGTTACAGGAGGTGATCATGTTTTGACTCTGCTAGTTACAGGAGGTGTTATGTTCTGACTGCTAGTTACAGGGGGTGATCATGTTCTGTCTCTGCTAGGTACAGGATGTGTTATGTTCTGACTCTGCTAGTTACAGGAGGTGTTATGTTCTGACTCTGCTAGTTACAGGATGTGTTATGTTCTGACTCTGCTAGTTACAGGAGGTGTTATGTTCTCTCTGCTAGGTACAGGAGGTGATCATGTTTTGTCTCTGCTAGTTACAGGAGGTGATCATGTTTTGTCTCTGCTAGTTACAGGAGGTATTATGTTCTGACTCTGCTAGTTACAGGAGGTGTTATGTTCTGACTCTGCTAGTTACAGGAGGTGATCATGTTCTGCCTCTGCTAGGTACAGGATGTGTTATGTTCTGACTCTGCTAGTTACAGGAGGTGTTATGTTCTGACTCTGCTAGTTACAGGAGGTATTATGTTCTGACTCTGCTAGTTACAGGAGGTGTTATGTTCTGACTCTGCTAGTTACAGGAGGTGTTATGTTCTGTCTCTGCTAGGTACAGGAGGTGATCATGTTTTGTCTCTGCTAGTTACAGGAGATAATCATGTTTTGTCTCTGCTAGTTACAGGAGGTGATCATGTTTTGTCTCTGCTAGTTACAGGAAGTGATCATGTTTTGTCTCTGCTAGTTACAGGAGGTGATCATGTTTTCTCTCTGCTAGTTACAGGAGGTGATCATGTTTTGTCTCTGCTAGTTACAGGAGGTGATCATGTTCTGTCTCTGCTAGTTACAGGAGGTGATCATGTTCTGCCTCTGCTAGGTACAGGATGTGTTATGTTCTGACTCTGCTAGTTACAGGAGGTGTTATGTTCTGACTCTGCTAGTTACAGGAGGTATTATGTTCTGACTCTGCTAGTTACAGGAGGTGTTATGTTCTGACTCTGCTAGTTACAGGAGGTGTTATGTTCTGTCTCTGCTAGGTACAGGAGGTGATCATGTTTTGTCTCTGCTAGGTACAGGAGGTGATCATGTTTTGTCTCTGCTAGTTACAGGAGGTATTATGTTCTGACTCTGCTAGTTACAGGAGGTGTTATGTTCTGACTCTGCTAGTTACAGGAGGTGTTATGTTCTGTCTCTGCTAGTTACAGGAGGTGATCATGTTCTGTCTCTGCTAGTTACAGGAGGTGATCATGTTTTGTCTGCTAGTTACAGGAGGTGATCATGTTTTGTCTCTGCTAGTTACAGGAGGTGTTATGATCTGACTGCTAGTTACAGGAGGTGATCATGTTTTGACTCTGCTAGTTACAGGAGGTGTTATGTTCTGACTGCTAGTTACAGGGGGTGATCATGTTCTGTCTCTGCTAGGTACAGGATGTGTTATGTTCTGACTCTGCTAGTTACAGGAGGTGTTATGTTCTGACTCTGCTAGTTACAGGATGTGTTATGTTCTGACTCTGCTAGTTACAGGAGGTGTTATGTTCTCTCTGCTAGGTACAGGAGGTGATCATGTTTTGTCTCTGCTAGTTACAGGAGGTGATCATGTTTTGTCTCTGCTAGTTACAGGAGGTATTATGTTCTGACTCTGCTAGTTACAGGAGGTGTTATGTTCTGTCTCTGCTAGTTACAGGAGGTGATCATGTTCTGTCTCTGCTAGTTACAGGAGGTGATCATGTTTTGTCTGCTAGTTACAGGAGGTGATCATGTTCTGTCTCTGCTAGTTACAGGAGGTAATCATGTTCTGCCTCTGCTAGGTACAGGATGTGTTATGTTCTGACTCTGCTAGTTACAGGAGGTGTTATGTTCTGACTCTGCTAGTTACAGGAGGTATTATGTTCTGACTCTGCTAGTTACAGGAGGTGTTATGTTCTGACTCTGCTAGTTACAGGAGGTGATCATGTTCTGCCTCTGCTAGGTACAGGATGTGTTATGTTCTGACTCTGCTAGTTACAGGAGGTGTTATGTTCTGACTCTGCTAGTTACAGGAGGTGTTATGTTCTGACTCTGCTAGTTACAGGAGGTGTTATGTTCTGACTCTGCTAGTTACAGGAGGTGTTATGTTCTGTCTCTGCTAGGTACAGGAGGTGATCATGTTTTGTCTCTGCTAGTTACAGGAGATAATCATGTTTTGTCTCTGCTAGTTACAGGAGGTGATCATGTTTTGTCTCTGCTAGTTACAGGAAGTGATCATGTTTTGTCTCTGCTAGTTACAGGAGGTGATCATGTTTTCTCTCTGCTAGTTACAGGAGGTGATCATGTTTTGTCTCTGCTAGTTACAGGAGGTGATCATGTTCTGTCTCTGCTAGTTACAGGAGGTGATCATGTTCTGCCTCTGCTAGGTACAGGATGTGTTATGTTCTGACTCTGCTAGTTACAGGAGGTGTTATGTTCTGACTCTGCTAGTTACAGGAGGTATTATGTTCTGACTCTGCTAGTTACAGGAGGTGTTATGTTCTGACTCTGCTAGTTACAGGAGGTGTTATGTTCTGTCTCTGCTAGGTACAGGAGGTATTCATGTTTTGTCTCTGCTAGGTACAGGAGGTGATCATGTTTTGTCTCTGCTAGTTACAGGAGGTATTATGTTCTGACTCTGCTAGTTACAGGAGGTGTTATGTTCTGTCTCTGCTAGTTACAGGAGGTGATCATGTTCTGTCTCTGCTAGTTACAGGAGGTGATCATGTTTTGTCTGCTAGTTACAGGAGGTGATCATGTTTTGTCTCTGCTAGTTACAGGAGGTGTTATGATCTGACTGCTAGTTACAGGAGGTGATCATGTTTTGACTCTGCTAGTTACAGGAGGTGTTATGTTCTGACTGCTAGTTACAGGGGGTGATCATGTTCTGTCTCTGCTAGGTACAGGATGTGTTATGTTCTGACTCTGCTAGTTACAGGAGGTGTTATGTTCTGACTCTGCTAGTTACAGGATGTGTTATGTTCTGACTCTGCTAGTTACAGGAGGTGTTATGTTCTCTCTGCTAGGTACAGGAGGTGATCATGTTTTGTCTCTGCTAGTTACAGGAGGTGATCATGTTTTGTCTCTGCTAGTTACAGGAGGTATTATGTTCTGACTCTGCTAGTTACAGGAGGTGTTATGTTCTGTCTCTGCTAGTTACAGGAGGTGATCATGTTCTGTCTCTGCTAGTTACAGGAGGTGATCATGTTTTGTCTGCTAGTTACAGGAGGTGATCATGTTCTGTCTCTGCTAGTTACAGGAGGTGATCATGTTTTGTCTGCTAGTTACAGGAGGTGATCATGTTTTGTCTCTGCTAGTTACAGGAGGTGTTATGTTCTGACTGCTAGTTACAGGAGGTGATCATGTTTTGACTCTGCTAGTTACAGGAGGTGATCATGTTTTGTCTCTGCTAGTTACAGGAGGTGTTATGTTCTGACTGCTAGTTACAGGGGGTGATCATGTTCTGTCTCTGCTAGGTACAGGAGGTGTTATGTTCTGACTGCTAGTTACAGGAGGTGATTATGTTCTGTCTCTGCTAGTTACAGGAGGTGATTATGTTCTGTCTCTGCTAGCTACAGGAGGTGATCATGTTCTGTCTCTGCTAGGTACAGGAGGTGTTATGTTCTGACTCTGCTAGTTACAGGAGGTGATCATGTTTTGTCTCTGCTAGTTACAGGAGATGTTATGTTCTGCCTCTGCTAGTTACAGGAGGTGTTATGTTCTGACTCTGCTAGTTACAGGAGGTGATCATGTTCTGTCGTACTGTAGCTTTAACATTGTGATGATTTTCTGTCTCTCAGTACTAGGAAGAGGATGTCAGTCATCATGCGTACTCCATCTGGCAAGATCCGCCTCTACTGCAAAGGAGCTGTGAGTGTCTCTCTCCCTCTCGCTCTCACTTTCTCTCCCGCTTTCTCGCTCGCTCTTTCTCTCTTGCCCGCTCTCTTGCATGCGCTCATGCTCTGCTTTCTCTTTCCCTCTCCATGGCAACACATGTGACAGACCATTACCATAGTACAGCGCTGTTGTCAAATGCTTCTCTTATTGCTTCTATTCCGACATAAACAATTCTTCCTGTAACAGACCAAAGATCTAATATCAAGATCACACATTATTAGACATATTATTTATTACACTGGTTCTCCTATTTTTATTATTGATTTGCACACACAAGAAAAAAAATGAAATTCCTCTCCCTTTCAAATTTCTATAGAAAAAGTACTGCAGTTGTTTAATTGCTGTCTAACTATTAGGTGTTCGGTATAGACGTACAGTACATATATTCATGAACGTATTCATAGACGGTGAGCTCCAAAAGTGTTGAGACGGTGACACATTTTTTATTGTTTTGACTCTATGGGAAAATTACAGATGCACAATCATACACCCCCCCCCCCCCCCCCAAAATAAATGCTAGCCTCCCCTGTTATTGTAATGGTGAGAGGTTAGCATGTCTTGGGGGTATGGTATTTGTGCGTCTAACTCACTAATCATTATTAACGATTCATTCAGGATTATCATTAATCATGGTAGCATCCACATTAATCAAAAGTTATTCCAAAATAGCACACATTATTTACCATTCATTTCTATTGGGCACAAAATAATGAAAAACACATACAAAACAAACAGCAAATGCATCCAACAAGTTTGTAAAGTAACAAGCTTGATGTAATCATTGAATGTTATGAACATTGGACCAAATACTAAACTTTTGACTCTACTTTAACACACACATACAGTACCAGTCAAAAGTTTGGACACCTAGTCATTCCAGGGTCTTTATTTTGACTATTTTCTACATTGTAGAATAATAGTGAGGACATCAAAACTATGAAATAAAAACATAGGGAATCCTGTAGTAACCAAAAAAGTGTTAAACAAATCAAAATATATTTTAGATTTTAGATTCTTCAAAGTAGCCACCCTTTTCCTTGATGACAGCTATGCACACTCTTGGCATTCTCTCAACCAACTTCATGAGGTAGTCACCTGGAATGCATTTCAATTAACAGGTGTGCCTTGTTGAAAGTTAATTTGTGGAATTACTTTCTTAAATGCGTTTGAGCAAATCACTTGTGTTTTGACAAGGTAGGGTTGGTATACAGAAGATAGCCCTATTTGGTAAAAGACCAAGTCCATATTATGGCAAGACAGCTCAAATAAGCAAAGAGAAACGACAGTCTATTATTACTTTACGACAAGAAGGTCAGTCAATCCGGAGAATTTCAAGAACTTTGAAAGTTTCTTCAAGTGCAGTCGCAAAAACCATCAAGCGCTATGATGAAACTGGTTCTCATGAGGACCGCCACAGGAAAGGAAGACCCAGAGTTCATTAGAGTTACCAGCCGCAGGAATTGACAATTAACTGCTTCTCAGATTGCAGCCCAAATAAATGCTTTACAGAGTTCAAGTAAGACAAATCTCAACATCAACTGTTCAGAGGAGACTGCGTGAATCAGGCCTTCATGGTCGAATTGCTGCAAAGGAACAACTACTAAAGGACACCAATAAGAAGAGACTTGCTTGGGCCAAGAAACACGAGCAATGGACATTAGACCGGTAGAAGCCCAAATTTGAGATTTTGGGTTCCAACCGCTGTGTCTTTGAGATACAGAGTTGGCGAACTCTGCATGTGTGGTTCCCACTGTGAAGCATGGAGGAGGTGGTGTGATGTTTGGGGGTGCTTTGCTGGTGACATCATCAGTGATTTATTAAGAATACAAGGCACACTTAACCAGCATGGCTACCAAAGCATTCTGCAGCGATACGCCATCCCCTCTGGTTCGCACTTAGTGGGACTATCATTTGTTTTTCAACAGGACAACGACCCAAAACACACCTCCAGGCTGTGTAAGGGCTATTTGACCAAGAACGAGAGTGATGTAGTGCTGCATCAGGTGACCTGGCCTCCACAATCACCGACCTCAACCCAATTGAAATGGTTTGGGATGAGTTGGACCGCGGAGTGAAGGAAAAGCAGCCAACAAATGCTCATGTGGGAACTCCTTCAAGACTGGAAAAGCATTCCAGGTGACTACCTCATGAAGCTGGTTGAGAGAATGCCAAGAATGTTCAAAGCTCTCATCAAGGCAAAGAGTGGCTACTTTGAAGAATCTCAAATGTAAATATATTTTTGGGTTACTACATGATTCCGCATGTCTTATTTCATAGTTTTTATGTCTTCACTATTATTCTACGATGTATAAAATAATAAAAATAGAGAAACACTTGAATGAGTATTTGTATCCACATTTTTGACTGGTACTGTATATGTGAATTTGTCCCAAAACTTTTGGTCCCCTAAAATGGGTGGACTATGTACAAAAGGTGCTGTAATTTCTAAACGGTTCGCCTGATATGGATGAAAACACCCTCAAATTAAAATGGACCGTCTGCACTTTTACCTCAGTCATTGTATCATTTCAGATCCAAAGTGCTGGAGTACAGAGGCAAAACAACAAACAATTCACTGCCCCAATATTATTTTGGAGCTCACTGTTGTTTGGTAGCCAGTGATTTTACATGGGTGATTGTTTACATGGCAGTTATTTTCTGGCTGTCCAGGCAGTATGTGTGATGACTGTGCTGTTTCAACAGGACACGGTGGTCTACGACCGTCTGGCCGACAGCTCCAGGTATAAAGAGATCACTCTGAAACACCTGGAGCAGTTTGCCACAGAGGGTGAGTGAGGGAACAGCTCCCCCTGTCTAGCTACCTAACACACATAGGACCTATTCAAACACTTCAGAAACCTTTCTTCTTTCATTGCTTTACCTCTATGAATATACTACCCCCTTGTGAGAGGTTGGCAGAATTACATCAACATATCCCCTGTGCTAAAATCAGCATATTTCTAGTTTCTGCAGTTTTATAATCCATTAAAAAAAAAATGTATTGTGTAATATTAATAGAAATGCAGAGTAATGTCAATCGCCATAAGTTAACACCCGTTGTGTCATTATTAGGTTATGTAGGCCTTCTAGGTTTACGTCAGGTGATGTATGTCCATTGTGTCTCAGGGCTGCGTACTCTGTGCTTTGCTGTGGCTGAGATTAGTGAGTCATCCTATCAGCAATGGTTGGAGGTGTTCCACCGTGCCGCCACCGCCCTGCAGAACCGAGCCCTCAAACTGGAGGAGAGCTATGAGCTCATCGAGAAGGTCAGTCACACTCACACACACACACACACACACACACTCGCATATGAACACCTGCACAGACACACATACACACCACAGCACTCCCCAACTAACCCCTATCCACCAATCACCATCTTCCCCTGTCCCCTCAATAGTCCTGTACACCACCAGTAAACATAGGACATATTTCTTCAATGTTTGAAGTTACTACCTCTACCACAAACTCTACAAATAATACTACCTTTACCTCTACAAATACCACTACCTCTACCACTACCTCTACAAATACCACTACCTCTACAAATACCGCTACCTCTACCGCTACCCCACCTTCCCCAACCCACACCCAGAACCTTATGTGAACTCATATCAGCCAAGAGATTCCAGCGCTGAGCAATCAGCTCTGCAAACAAGATAATGACTTAGTTATTGACTTACCTGCCTGCTAGGTTCACCATAAGGACACCAACATCGCACAAGGCATCCATTTTAAACCTCTTTCCAGGGGTTCGCTGAACCTAAATCAGTTGAACTGAATTCAGAACTGAATTCAGACCAACTTGATTAATGTCGGGCCGGTGCTGAAAGCATACGTGTTGCAATCGTAATGGCACCCTATTCCCTATATAGTGCACTACGTTTGACCAGAAAGTAGTACTTTATATTGGGAATATATGGTGCCATATGGTGCACGGAAATGTAATCCGAAAGGGTTTGGATGGTTCGATGCACGATATACTATGGGGCTTAATGAATGTATGGGGCAGGTTGGGTCGGCACAGTACTGCAAAGCAACAGTACAATGTGGTGTTGAAATACTAGTCAAACATAGGCTCGTTGATCAAGGGCTCCACTGCTGCCAGACCTTCAGCGCTGCTCAGAACAAATGGACTCAATCACAGTGTAAACACAAAAGTTCTGAGAAAGAGGGGTGCGAAGACCACTAGATGGCAGTCTGAATGAGACTAGATTTACAGTATCTCTGAGAGAAGGGCCTTGTTCCAATAATAGTCCTTTCTCCTGAAGTGTGCACTTTCTCACTTCCTGGAGGCATGGGCTATTGGCATTTTCCACCACATTTCTTATACCAGTCATCCCTTTCAAATCAGTGAAGGGAAGTGAACAAGTGCATACTTCATGAGGAAGGAGAGATCATTGAGACGTATATGTGGTGCTGACTGTTAGTTTATTTAGTCCATGTTCTGGTGTATGTTCAGCAGTCGTCTTGACTGAAACCTAGTTGCAGTCTTGGGTTCAGATAGGCCTACTGTTTGAAACCATTCAATTACTTTCAGCGTTTGCTCTAGCCTGCCTGCAGGGCCAGCCAGAGGGGCTGGTTTTGCGCTTTTGGGACTTTTCAAATAGTATTTGAACCAAGGTCTGTCGTTTTATCTGGGGCTGTATGTATCCAGCGTCTCTGATCTAGGATCAGTTTTGCCTTGTAGATCATAATGAGATCAGAACTCCTACTCTGAGATGCTTTGTGTATATGGTTTCTGAACGGTAAAGAGGGAGAGTCACCCATATTACTGAGTCAGGTGATCAATGAAGAGAACAGCAAATGTGATGCAGACACATTGAAATCCTAGGGAAAAGGGTCAGAGGCCAATACCTTGGACCATGACCACAATTAATGACCAGAACTTCCTGGTCCGAAAGCTCACTGACACTCCCCTTTTAGTGACCTGTGTACTGCAGTCCTTGTTGACCTGAATTAAACAACTGTTCGACCATGAACCCTGTGGCTTTTTAATCTGTTCTTGAAGGTCAACATGTTACCATATTGCCTATTTGCGTTTGACTTGCATACGATTGCATTTAACCTACGTAAACGATTAACAATGTCCATGATTCACTTAACGTGTTGTCATTTAATGCACAAATTATGATCTCATGTCGTGTCTTCCCAGCAAACACCGTAATATTGTCAATGTTGAGACAATGTAACTGGGAAGTCGCAACATTAATTAACTCACGCATCCCTCCCCCCCGTGCGTGGTTTCATATGGGTAGTGGGCTAAAGATATACTGCAGCCCGGCCTAGGTCACAGCTCTTTAGGGAGGATTGACCGTTGCACCCCCAGCCCAACTCTGGCCTCCCCTTTGCAGCTGCCTCTCCTCTCTCCTCTCCGGGGCCCTGTCAAAGCATCGGGCCCCTCCAGGTCCCCCCAGGCCCCGTCCCAAAGACCCGCCTGGCTTCCTGTTAAAAAAACACATTAACCACTGTGCTGCGACTACAACTGGCCCCTAAGTCTCATTCTCCCCTCTATTCCCCACCCTAACCCCAAATCCCCCAATCCATGGCCCAGTTTTGGAGAGGTGGGAAAACAAGAGCAGCTGACTTGAGCGAAAAACAGGAAGTGAATGAGTGACACAGTCCGGCCCTTAATTTTTCTGACACTTGACGTTGTAAAGCCCCTTCTCTTGTTACATTATCTCTTCCTTGTTCCCTCATGCTTCTCTCACTCTCTAGAGCATGCAGCTCTTAGGGGCCACAGCCATTCCCTCATGCTTCTCTCCCTCTCTAGAACCTGCAGCTCTTGGGGGCCACAGACATTCTCTAATGTTTCTCTCCCTCTCTAGAACCTGCAGTTCTTGGGGGCCACAGCCATTCTCTGTTTCTCTCCCTCTCTAGAACCTGCAGCTCTTAGGGGCCACAGCCATCGAGGACAAGCTCCAGGACAAGGTGCCTGAGACCATTGAGACGCTGATGAAGGCCGACATCAAGATCTGGATCCTGACCGGGGACAAGCAGGAGACTGCCATCAACATCGGTAAGACTACACAAACAGTAAAGTGCACCAAAAACATAACATCAAAACGACATCCTTCCCTAACGTTGTGAAATAAAATCTCTACTGAGGAAAGCTCAGTCAGCGCAGTGGCCGTGGGGCAAAGCTCAGTCAGCACAGTGGCCATGGGGCAAAGCTCAGTCAGCGCAGTGGCCATGGGGCAAAGCTCAGTCAGCACAGTGGCAATGGGGCAAAGCTCAGTCAGCGCAGTGGCCATGGGGAAAAGTGCAGTGGCCATGGGGAAAAGCGCAGTGGCCATGGGGCAAAACGGTCTATTGACAAGAAGATTTTCTCTATAAAAGTTGGCACAACATGTTTCTAAATGCACATGATGTATTGCTACACCACATTGATGTTGACAGGAATAACATTGCGTGCACACACTCATACACACAAAAGTATGCATACACACACACGCAAAACATCTCACATACGTACCTGGTGTTCACAGGGGTTTCAACATTACCATTGCTGTGAATGCTCCAGAGAGCTGACGTTGGGCATGTGCACCCTCCATCCCCATGTTCCCCCACAAAGAGCGTTGCTAAGCCCTCAGATGTGGCCGTAATAGTAACATTTCTAAAAACGTGCAGGCCTCGAAACAGCAAACCCGTATACAGGAGCATCCGGGAAAATAGATAATAAAAGGTGTCCGTTTGTGGCCACCTACCTTCCTTGGGGCTGAATCAGCCCTTTGTGCCCCACTGGCCAGCTGTGCGGGGGCCTGCGAGCGCTAGAAGCTCACGGGAAGTATTTTTACAGGTCCGCCGCTTGACTGAGTCGCTCTGTAAAACGCCTCTGAATATTTACTTTGTTTTTTACCACTTTCCTGCCTCCTCCTCCTCATCCTCCTCCTCCTGAAAAAAAAAAATACAAACTGCTGCATAGGTTTGTGGCACACCTTTCGTGGCCAAAGGCGGGCTGGGGAACAAGACTGTACCGTTCTCCGTGTTCTCTTTTCCCAGCATCTCCCTGCCTGTGGCGGCCCATGCCGTGAAAATGGCCTCATGCCACCCCTGGGACGAGCTTGTAGAACTCTGTTTACCCGTTTTAAAATTCATTGGGTGCTGAAAACATGGTTGAGCCTGTTTGGCGTTGACCTCTGCTGCTCTAGAGGCTGAGAGCGCAGAGAGAACTGTCACAGCTGTAATCCAGTCCACTGGAAATGACACATCGTGACAACAACCATTCGGAAACCTTATGAACGTCTCTGCCCTGGCAGAATCAGCAATGATTTCACATTAAATGACCTGACTAAAGCTGCCCTTGATGCTTTAGGCAGGACCACTTGGACTACGACTCCATGAAAGCACACTGCCCGCTGGTGTAGTGTGTTCAGAGTGTATTCAGTCTCCCAGCACATCACTGGAGCGAGGACGGCCAGGCAAACAGCACCATGTTAGTCTTGGCTGAGGGGGGCTTCGTCCCCTCTTGGAAGGCAGACATGAAAGGGCAAACGCCTTCCAAACTGCCAACGCAAACACTGGCCTACCCGAACAACCCACTCTACCCTCACCATGCCCAGTGATTTAGCGGAGTGCCACCCCCACCCGCCCTCCTCATACCCACTGCCCCGGCAGCCATTTTGAGAACCCACTATGACCACATTGTGCAGCTTTAATTACTTACCCCCCCAAACAACTAACAAACCTCTGGTGTTACCGTGTGACACGGTGTCACGCCGTTCGCATTCCCCAACTCCTTGGAGAGCACTGTTGTTTAGTTCCACCAGGCCCCAAAAAACAAGGAATTTACTTTCTCTGGTGAATAAAAAGGGCAGTTTGGTCAGAGTCAACTGATCCTTTAAGATAAACAAATTAAGCTAGGGGCTTTTGCATGGGTTGACGGGGGTATAGAGGCGGGAGATATTTTACACACGTTGGCAGATTTTTGGGAAGTTTGTGCGTTAACATTTAAGAAAACAATCCGCCAGGTCCAGACCTCTACCCTGTTTGTTGTTGATTTGAGCCTCTGGATGTGAAACCTGCACACTCCTCATACATACCCCCCCCCCCTGTGTGTGTGTGTGTGTGTGTGTGTGTGTGTGTGTGTGTGTGTGTGTGTGTGTGTGTGTGTGTGTGGTTCTCTTACACATTCACACCCAAACACACACTTATACATGCAGATGTGAAACGGGAGTCAATTCCAAGCTCGACCAAGCCCACAATGCTTGTGTGGTCACTTCACAGATGGTCCACTCTGATATTGCTCAGGAATTAGTCTGAGGATTTAGGTAGGCCCATTTTTGGGCGGGGGGGGGGCACGACTATCCCTCTGAGAGCCACTATCTCTCACCTCTCTAGTAACCCTGACAGGAGCCAAAATGGCCTCTCCCTGGGGAACCATGTTGAACAAACAATGGTGTAACTGCCCCCTTAACCCAGGAGACAGACATGTAACCTCGAGTATTACTCATGGTTTTTCCACTGATGGACTCAAGACTGTCGCTGTGCACCTAATGAAGTTCCAATAATTTGTCTTTTTCACCCCATTGTGACTTTAGCTAATAAAGTGAAAGAAAACAGAGAGCTCAATTTCAGGAGGGAGTACATATAACCTATTATTTGTCATTCATTCAGTATTTAGTATTAAAGTTGATTTTGAAAATATAATCATGATGTATAATTATATAATGGCCACTTTATTTGGATTGTCCAGCTAGTCCTTCTATAGATGCTCTACACATGGTCATACTATTTGTTGATAAGCAACTGCTTGCTTAGGTTACGGTTATGGCTAGGGTTAGTGTGAGGGCTAGGGTTAGTGTGAGGGCTAGGGTTAGTGTGAGGGCTAGGGTTAGTGTGAGGGCTAGGGTTAGTGTGAGGGCTAGGGTTAGTGTGAGGGCTAGGGTTGGTGTGAGGGCTAGGGTTAGTTGAAATGTTACTGATAATAATGTATATAGTCCATCTGTAGATGCTCTACAGACTATCCAAATGAAGTGTTACCAATATAATGTATGACAGCGTGAAAAATATTTTCCTCAGTACTTCAGTATGTTTTTGATATTTGCACAAACTGACATTGCAGCACATCTCTTGTTTCACTTGACCCTCTCCAGGACACTCCTGCAAACTTCTGACCAAGAACATGGGCATGCTGGTGATCAACGAAGACACACTTGACGTGAGTATGGCAGTCTGGCGTCATGTTATTAATAATAATCTACAATTTCACTTTCATTGAACAGGGAATGATCTATACTTTAGCAACCTGTAGGCTTACTTTGTGGACTGTATACCGTCCCACAATATCCTTAAAGGGACAATCTGGGATTGGTATGTCGATGTTTGGAATTGTAAATTAATGATATAGGTCAGTCTATGAATTTAAGAGTGGTTACATTTCTCCCGTGAAGAGTGGTTACATTTCTCCAGTGAAGAGTGGTTACATTTCTACAGCTTTGTTGTTTTTTGAATTCCAGATTGCCCCTTTAAAAAGCAATTTTATTGAACTGTTGCAATGGATTTTCCTATGTTTTGAGTTACTGTTATGTTAGTAGTGCTGTCACTCAGCACAATCCAAATCACAACGCTCCCTCTCAACCTCAATTATAATCATAATCCATCCCTGTGTGTGAAACAAAAATACCAATCTGGTCTGGTTTGTACCCTGGAGCCCGCTAAGAATGTCAAACACGCTCTTTGTACCAAAGGTAAGTCACCACCACCAATGCCTGACAGTGTAATCCTGCTTAAGACCAAGCTCGGTGTGTGTTCTGGTGTCCCACAATCAGATAGGGCTGTTGATTACTGTTAGCTCATTAGTTGATCGTTAAATCGTTGCCGCCACTCCAAAAAATGCTGGAGAAAAAAAAACGTTTTTTGTAGACTTCAATGAATTAAACCAAATAGAAAGTATAGTACCAGTCAAAGTTTGGACACACCTACTCATTCCAGGGTTTCTCTTTATTTTTACTATTTTCTACATTGTAGAATAATAGTGAAGACATCAACACTTCAAAATAACACATATGGACTCATATAGTAACTAAAAAAGTGTTAAACAAATTCTTTAAGCAAAAAAGCAAAAAAAGTAGCCACCTTTTGCATTGATGACAGCTTTGCACACTCTTGTATAAGGAATAAAGAAAAACCCTTGAATGAGTAGGTGTCCAAACTTTTGACTGGTACTGTAAGTAGAAAACATAATGGAGCTATATATTTGTTAATATAGTCATGTTTGAGAACTAACAATCACCCCCACCAAAAAACTAGACAGTAATGGGGGCCAACATTGATTTTGTTATATTGTTTGAGTCACTCAGATTGCATAAGAACACGGCATAAGTCATGGCAAAATGTGTAGAATTTCTGTAAATTAGCTTTAAAACATCACAATTTTGTCTCTGCGGCCAAGAGGAGGGCCTCTAAAATCAGAGACGGCGTCCTTGACCATGCTCACTACCACGCCTAGGGGAAACTTATGTTGCTTGGCTTTACCTTTTTCTTTGTTCCTTAGTCTCTTTCCTTCTCTGTCGCTTCTCTCTGTCGGTGGCTTCTCTGACTCTCCTGTAACAAACAACCCGCCCAGTTGTGTTAGTTGCCTCTAGTGACCAGAGTGCAGATGCTTCTATGCTTCAAGCCCATAGGCTGTGTTTACACAGGCAGCCCAATTCTGATCTTATTTCAAATAAGTGGTATTTTGACCAGTCACATCAGTTCTTATAGCCTTTAGCCGTACCCTTATCCTACTCCTCCTTTGTTCCTCTGGTGATGTAGAGGTTAACCCAGGCCCTGCGCTCCCATTTGTTGACTTCTGTAACCGTAAAAGCCTTAGTTTCATGCATGTTAACATCAGAAGTCTCCTTCCTAAGTTTGTTTTATTAACTGCTTTAGCACACTCCGCCAACCCTGATGTCCTAGCCGTGTCTGAATCCTGGCTTAGGAAGGCAACCAAAAATTCTGAAATTTCCATCCCCAACTACAACATTTTCCTTCAAGATAGAACTGCCAAAGGGGGCGGAGTTGCAATCTACTGCAGAGAAAGCCTGCAAAGTTCACTCATACTATCCAGGTCTGTGCCCAAACAATTTGAGTTTCTACTTTTAAAAATCCACCTTTCCGGAAATAAGTCTCTCACTCTTGCCACTTGTTATAGACCCACCTCAGCCCTCAGCTGTGCCCTGGACACCATATATGAATTGATTGCCCCCCATATATCCTCAGAGTTCGTACTGTTAGGTGACCTAAACTGGAACATGCTTAACACCCCGGCCGTCCTACAATCTAAGCTAGATGCCCTCAATCTCACACAAATTATCAAGGAACCTACCAGGTACAACCCTAAATCCGTAAACATGGGCACCCTCATAGATATCATCCTGATCAACCTGCCCTCTAAATACACCTCTGCTGTCTTCAACCAGGATCTCAACGATCACTGCCTCATTGCCTGCGTCCGTAATGGGTCCGCGGTCAAACGACCACCCCTCATCACTGTCAAACGCTCCCTAAAACACTTCAGCGAGCAGGCCTTTCTAATCGACCTGGCCCTGGTATCCTGGAAGGATATTGACCTCATCCCGTCAGTAGAGGATGCCTGGTTGTTCTTTAAAAGTGCTTTCCTCACCATCATAAATAAGCATGCCCCATTCAAAAAATGTAGAACTAAGACAGATATAGCCCTTGGTTCACTCCAGACCTGACTGCCCTTGACCAGCACAAAAACATCCTGTGGCGTAGTGTGTTAGCATCGAATAGCCCCCGCGATATGCAACTTTTCAGGGAAGTCAGGAACCAATATACACAGTCAGTTAGGAAAGCAAAGGCTAGCTTTTTCAAACAGAAATGTGCATCCTGTAGCACCAATTCCATAAAGTTTTGGGACACTGTAAAGTCCATGGAGAATAAGAGCACCTCCTCCCAGCTGCCCACTGCACTGAGGCTAGGAAACACTGTCACCACCGATAAATCTACGATAATCAAAAAAATGTAAAAGTATTTTTCTACGGCTGGCCATGCTTTCCACCTGGCTACCCATACCCCGGCCAACAGCTCTGCACCCCCCGCAGCAACTTGCCCAAGCCCCCCCCCCCCCCCCCCCCCCCTCCGCTAGCCTGTTCAACCTCTCTTTCGTATCGTCTGAGATCCCTGAAGATTGGAAGCTGCCGCGGTCATCCCCCTCTTCAAAGGGGGAGACACTCTAGACCCAAACTGTTACAGACCTATATTCATTCTGCCCTGCCTTTCTAAAGTCTTTCGAGAGGTAAGTTAACAAACAGATCACCAACCATTTCGAATCCCACCGTACCTTCTCCACTATGCAATCTGGTTTCCGAGCTGGTCATGGGTGCACCTCAGCCACGCTCAAGGTCCTAAACGATATCGTAACAGCCATCGATAAAAGACAGTACTGTGCAGCCGTCTTTGTCGACCTGGCCAAGGCTTTCGACTCTGTCAATCACCGCATTCTTATCGGCAGACTCAACAGCCTTCATTTCTCAAATGACTGCCTCGCCTGGTTCACCAACTACTTCTCAGATAGAGTTCAGTGTGTCAAATCGGAGGGCCTGTTGTCCGGACCTCTGGCAGTCTCTATGGGGGTACCACAGCGTTAAATTTTCGGGCCGACTCTTTTTTCTGTATACATCAATGATGTCGCTCTTGCTGCTGGTGATTCTCTGATCCACCTCTACACAGACGACACCATTCTGTATACTTCTGGCCCTTCTTTGGACACTGTGTTAACTGACCCCCAAACCAGCTTCAACGCCATACAACACTTCTTCCGTGGCCTCCAACTGCTCTTAAATGCTAGTAAAACTAAATGCATGCTCTTCAACCGATCGCTACCCGCCCGCCTAGCATCACTACTCTGGACGGTTCTGACTTAGAATATGCGGACAACTACAAATACCTAGGTGTCTGGTTAGACTGTATACTCTCCTTCCAGACTCACATTAAGCATCTCCAATCCAAAATGAAATGTAGAAAATGCTTCCTATTTCGCAGCAAAGCCTCCTTCACTCATGCTGCCAAGCATACCCTCGTAAAACTGACTATCCTACCGATCCTTGACTTCGGCGATGTTATTTACAAAATAGCCTCCAACACTCTACTCAGCATATTGGATGCAGTCTATCACAGTGCTATACGTTTTGTTACCAAAGCCCCATATACTACCCACCACTGCGACCTGTATGCTCTCGATGGCTGGCCCTCGCTACATATTCGTCGCCAAACCCACTGGCTCCAGGTCATCTAGAAGTCTTTGCTAGGTAAAGTCACGCCTTATCTCAGCTCACTGGTCACCATAGCAACACCCACCTGTAGCACGCGCTCCAGCAGGTATATTTCACTGGTCATCCCCAAGCCAACACCTTTGGCCGCCTTTCCTTCCAGTTCTCTGCTGCCAATGACTGGAACAAATTGTAGAATTCACTGAAGGTGGAGTCTTTTATCTCCCTCTCTAACTTTAAGCATCAGCTGTCAGAGCAGCTTACCGACCACTGCACCTGTACACAGCCCATCTGTAAATAGCCCACTCAACTACCTCATCTCCATATTGTTATTTGTTTTGCTCTTTTGCACCCCAGTATCTCTACTTGTACATCTATCACTCCAGTGTTAATGCTAAATTGTAATTATTTCGCCACTATGGCTTATTTATTGCCTTACCTCTCTAATCTTACTACATTTGCACACACTGTATATATATTTTTCTATTTTATTATTGACTGTATGTTTGTTTATTCCATGTGTAACTCTGTGTTGTTGTTTGTGTCGCACTGCTTTGCTTTATCTTGGCCAGGTCGCAGTTGTAAATGAGAACTTGTTCTCAACTGGCCTACCTTGTTAAATAAAGGTGAAATAAAATAAAAATTCACTTCAAATCTTTTTCCAGAGCTGATCTGATTGGTCCAAAGATGCCTCCATCCAGAGGGTTGTAGTGAAGTTTACCCCAGCTAGTCACAGGGGCTCTGGCGGGGCCGGGGGCTCTGTTGGGGCTGTGGGGCTCTGACAGGGCCTAGTGGCCTGGTTGGAGAGGGAGATGTCGGTCAGCACATAGCCAGAGCCCTGCATGCCGCCTTCTGCAAGATTGAGAAAAGAACAGAAGGCGGCCCAGGGGGGACCCCTCCACCCAACCCTAAACCCCTTTTAAAAATAGAGGGGGAAGAGGTCAGCAGGGAGTCTTGAATGTTGTTGGAGGGACGTAAAGGTGGAAAAGAGACTGCTGCTGTGCTCCAGGAGAGGAAGCGAGGGAGCAGAGCAGAGGACGGAGGAGGAAGCGCTCACTGTGTGAGCCCAGTGTGCTGGAGCAGGAGTGAGGGATGCATGGAGGTGATGGAGGAGGGGATACAGCGATGACCGACGACCTTCACTCTGTCAACCCGGCTGGTTAGCGTGATAAATGGAGGTAGAGAGAAGTTTCAGACACCGCTGTTCATAAAGCATAAAACACGCGGATGGCCCAGTTTGAAATGTCAGCTCCTATTCTGCTGTGGCTCAGCAGATGCCTATAAGTTTGCTTGTAAAATATGGAGGAATTCTCTCCCCCCTTCTTTCGGGCTCAATGAACAGAGGTCCTGTCGGCGTTGCTGCTGGGAATTGGAGTTCCTCTCATGTTGTGCCCGAGAGTAATTGGAGTGCGTCCCCCCCTTTCCGTGTTTAGAAACAGTTCTCAAAGAGAGGGTGAAGTTTTAGAAGGCTTGAAAGCGGCCCGAGATCTCTTCTGTGCTAAATCTTCCACCCCCCCCCCCCCCCGGGCCTGGAGAACACACTGACTGGTGAAGCTGCCATGGCTGAACACTGAGCCTGGAGAACACACTGACTGGTGGAGCTGCCATGGCTGAACACTGGGCCTGGAGAACACACTGACTGGTGGAGCTGCCATGGCTGAACACTGGGCCTGGAGAACACACTGACTGGTGGAGCTGCCATGGCTGAACACTGGGCCTGGAGAACACACTGACTGGTGAAGCTGCCATGGCTGAACACTGGGCCTGGAGAACACACTGACTGGTGAAGCTGCCATGGCTGAACACTGGGCCTGGAGAACACACTGACTGGTGGAGCTGCCATGGCTGAACACTGGGCCTGGAGAACACACTGACTGGTGGAGCTGCCATGGCTGAACACTGGGCCTGGAGAACACACTGACTGGTGGAGCTGCCATGGCTGAACACTGGGCCTGGAGAACACACTGACTGGGTAGTGTGCGTACCTGCGTGGGTTGTCGATGTTGGTGTGTGCACGTATGTGCATAGGTCTGTGTGCTTTATGTATCTGTGGGTCGGATATGCCCCTCTTTGGGTCAGTCCAAGGTTGTATAGAACTGTACGAGACTAATGGATACACGTCCTCTAACTCGGAATCCCTGTCAAGTGTGTCATGTCATGTTTGCTACATCACTCAAGAGTTGCATCAACAATGGAGCTCAAAGTCTTGATTAGCCACTCTTAAACCAAACACAACCTAGTCACATAGGCTAAACTGGTCAGTATAGCCATAACAAATAGGCTTTAGAAGGAGACAAGTAGCATTAGCACTAAAATACCTCAGTGGAAATGGGGGGGAATGGGTACCCTACTTGAGCAAATGGCTGCACTGTTTGTGGTTATCGTGATTTTGTGATTAATCACTTGTATCCAAGCACATACGTTCCCAGACATATACTTTACTGTACACATGCTTCCATACATTAGTGTTCCCTCTTAGTGTGTTGCCAGTTCACCCTGTTATAAATCTAAAAATTTTTGTTCCATGGTTGAATTCCAATATCAAATGTGATACTATGCTCACTGTATGATGTAGCTGTTACCGCAGCACACCCCAGCGCTTGCAAGCCTGTGTGCTGTTTTATGGCCCCGATCAGGAATGGGCACACTCATGTGGAGAAGTCCTGACAGCTGCACTCCTCCCTGTCTCCTCTCTCTTGTTCAATTTCTCTACCTCTTTAGCCCCCCCCATCTCTCTCTCTCTCTCTCTCTCTCTCTCTCTCTCTCTCTCTCTCTCTCTCTCTCTGTCTCTCTCTGTCTCTGTCTCTGTCTCTCTGTCTCTCTGTGTGTGTGTGCCGGTCAGCTTTGAAACCTGAGGCCTTTCTCCCCAAATATTGTCCTTCAAGCTTGGGTTTCAGAGCTTATGCCAGGAGAGGGTTGCATGGCCCCGTCAGTGCCCTTAGGTATCTAACCCTCCTCAACGGACCCTTCCCAAGCCTCATTCATGACCACTAGGTCACTCCTGCGTTGCATAATGCTCATGCCCGGCCGAGCCATCTGTTCAATGCATTAGGTGTGACCACCTTCGGGTGGAAGGGCCCACCTAGGTCTCGTAACCCAGTTCATACCCTCGATCTCGTACACGGCCGGAAGTGGATACCTATGAGTCTCACACACTGACCTCACTCTTCAGACCACACCAGTCCGCCGGAGTCTACCACTCCCATGGGCAAACAGGGCGACTTTCCACCCTTCTTTATGAGTTTTCCTTTACAATCGTTTGAGTCACTTCATAGTTATGGGCTGTTAGTCATACAGGAGAATATACAGGACAATGTTGATCCCCAATAATGGAAGTGAGGCCAGAGTAAAAAAAATTGGGAACCATTGCTCTAGGAGATGCAATGTATCCTACTGCCCAAAGAAATATTACCAGGTTATCAGGTTTCATCCATGTTGTTTTGAGCAGTCTTATATCTTATTTCCATTAACCAAGCCCATGGCCCCAGAACTTCATGCTCGCAATCCTCTTTTATAAGCACATCCATACCTGTTCCGGTCACTCTTGGAAATTGATCCTTGTTTGGGGTTTCATTTCCTGATGGGTTTGGCATCTGGGAAATGGTTGGAGAAGTTTTCTCCAGATGCACAGATGATGTCACCACGACTAGGTCCATCTCCATCCTGGGCTTTCCTGAGTGCAGGAAGTTGGCTATAGCCGCCCCTATTAGAGGGCACTTCATCTTCCTGGCCATCCTCAATATTTATGGCATTTCAACATCGCTTGTCATCATAGCACTATATCACACACGACTCGAGAATGCATCCATTCACGTCCCAAACCCTTTGCTCGGTTTGGGGTTTTAGTAATCGCATCTTGGCCGGGCATCTGGATAGTCTGTCCAATAGGCATGTAAAACACAGGTCAAACATGGAGGACAGCTGCTTTACGGCAGCTTAATAAGAGAACGGAGAGTGGAGAGAGCAGGGGCTTATCTTTTTAACAGCCCTTATTGATTTAGGGACTTATAAAAGATGGGGCCTCCGAGGACGCACACAAGCCAGGTTACGACTTAGGACTTTCGAATGGGCTTTCAAGCACAGCGCTCACCTGAGATCTGTGGAAATCGTATCTAGCAGGGACCCGTATGCGCTTCTTGGTTTCCGACATGAAACGCAGAGGATGGCGGATCCAAATGACATATGTCTAGGGTGTCTGTCCTCACGGGAGCCCATACATACGAGCCTTCGCTCCAGCAGATGATCCGAGGAATCACTCTTTATGGGGGAAATTATATAGAGGTTCAGTGCATTCCCAAGCCAAACACCACCCATCCGCCAGCACACCCTAAGCCTTAGAATAACAGTCTCTTATTTAAGGCCCTATTTACCATTTGAAGAGTAATTCTGAGTTTGAAACATAAAACCAACAGAGGGGTAAATGTAGTATCCATATTATTCAAGTCGGCAGTTATTAAAATCATCCAGGTTTAATCAGCATATGGAAATATTCCTGGCTTACAGTTTGAAGAAATTCAGCTGGCTAGGGACATTCCTGAAAAATTGCTCGTAAACCCAGACGAATGTACAGTACTTGGTTGCTGAGAACGAAATGATGGAACTGTGCAGTGAGAGAGTAGAATCCTTCTTTTCTCTTTCCTATGTTATTGGTATTAATGCCGTGTGACGTTATGCTTTTCCAAATGAACCATCAAACCATTTCTAATGGAGTATGCCTTATGTATTGTTGTGTATATTTATTTTCTTATGATGTTCTATCATCTAGCAAATGTAAATTGGCTTGACAAGTTTGAATAATCTTTACCATATGTCATAATAGCACTGTAAAAATTATAAAGGGATCGATGATGAGGTCAATGAAATCACTGGAGAATAGGGTTGCCGAGCATCGTGTTCTATCAAAAGCATTTCATTGATAACCATATTTAATTTTCTTCATTGTAATTTGTATCATATATTCTGTCTAGATAGTTCTAATGATGAGAAAATGTGTGCCTTTTCAGGCAACCAGGGAGACCCTCAGCCACCACTGTGGAATGCTGGGAGACGCCCTTTACAAGGAGAACGATTTCGCTCTCATCATCGACGGAAATACGCTAAAATACGCCCTCACGTTTGGAGCACGGCAATACTTCCTAGACCTTGCCTTGTCCTGTAAAGCCGTGATATGCTGCAGGTAAGGCCCAGTCACCTATAACAGCATTACACTATAGCGTGTGTACATAGTACATGCATTCAACTTCATAAGTTACCCATTTACTGTTCGAAAAGTGTTAAAACCACACAGTAGACACACTGTACTCCGGTTCAGACGCTCATTGGATGTTTCCTGTTGAGAGAACTGAGAACCAAGACTCCAAGTACAGAGAATCCCAAAGTTGTTAGTTCAGTTGGCATTAAATCGGCGTACAATTTTAGCCTAATGTACCGTAGGAGCAAATCAGGACAAACCTGAGCATTCAAAGGTTTATGCTCTGCCCTGAAAGGTAATCATTTAGTGTGTAGTTCATGTATTTTACAAGAGCAATTTAAAACCTGAGGTAGTCCCCAAAAAAATGGTAACGTTAGAATTACGAAGGTACCGGCGTGTATTGATTTGCACTTGCCGCATAAATAAAGTGCTGGAGGCTGTGAAGAGGTCTGGACAGAAATCAGTGCCACGTTTCTTAGGGACAACAAACTACATACAGGTGCCACACTGCCATGATCCAATACAAGACATCAGCTTTTTTTTGTGCTACTTTCTCTCGTTTTACAGCACCCTGAGCGCTATCAGACCTTGGGAGATGAACAAGGAGGTCTCTTTAAGCATGTAGAAAAAACAGAAACCTGTCTCACAGGGTTGGGCTAACCCTAACCACGACATCCAGTTTGCAACACCTTCTCTTGGGAGTTTTTGTACTGTAGCTGTACATCATGGGGTGCATCTCAAATGGCATCTCAAATTCCCTGGTCAGAAATAGTGCACTATATAGGGAATAGGGTGCCATTTTGGATGCATACCATATCTTTGACCCGGGCCAAGGCAAAGAAAGCTCTGTGGCTTGGAGCTCCGGAAGCCTGTAAGACTCAGCCTGTCATTTCAGGGGTAAAAGTTGGAGAGCTCGAAAAAGGAGGGACCACAGGAAGTGGGAGATCCATCACTTGACGAGTGGTTTTACAGGCGCAGGCAGCCAGGGAGGTCAGCCAGGGGTCAGAGGTGGATGAGATCCGCAGACACGGGGAATTCGTCAAGAATTATCATCCAGAAAATGTTTAATTGCTTGTGTAATACCTAAAGCGACATTGTTTGAAAGACGTCGTTTCGAGTACAGCCTCGGCCTTGTGTTTTGTTGTAAGTCGACTCGGCATCAACCCACCTTTGTAACTCCCTTTTTTTGTTCTTTAGTTTGAGGAAAGCATTACGTAATGAACTGTACAGAATGCTTTCTTTTGTATTAATCCGCATTGTCTAGATGTCTGCACCTCGCTTAGATTGGTCAGTTCTGGAAAATGGCGGAAATTGTAAAATCTGTTTTTCATACTCCCCAAAAAATAAGAATTTCCATGAAAACGGACAGTTAAACCAAGCATATCCCATCTCATTCTAACGTCCTGCGTCACGTTCTACTCTCCTTTAGGGTGTCTCCGCTGCAGAAGTCTGAGGTGGTGGAGATGGTGAAGAAGCAGGTGAAGGTGATCACACTCGCCATCGGCGACGGCGCCAACGATGTGGGAATGATCCAGACGGCACACGTGGGCGTGGGCATCTCTGGCAACGAGGGCCTGCAGGCCGCGAACTCCTCCGACTACTCTATCGCACAGGTGAGGGCTCCGGAGTGAAGCTTCTCCTAGGTACAGATCTAGGATCCGCTTCCCCTCCCCCAATCCTAACATTAACCATTAGTGGGGAAAATGTCAACCTGACCCCGTCTAGGGGCATCTCATTACTCCCACAGGGGAGGAGTTTGGAAGGAGTGTTAGGGTTCAAGGGGTTTACTTTGTGCAGGTGTGCTAGTATCACTGGATCAGATGGGTCATCTTAGCTTACCCAGGTGAGCAGCAGCAGGACAGGCATCTGTTGACATCTTATTCTATAGCCACAGTTAGGAACTGATATAGAAACCCTATCTTGAAAATCCTAATGTATACGCATTACTCTATCAGTAACCAGTTTGTCTGAAAATCATCTTGCATAAGCAGCATTGTGCCGGTAACAAAAGCGACAGGGTTTATCTACTGCATCGTTATCTACTGCATCATGGGTTGTTTTTTCCTTCAGTCTCCTTCCATTATTTCGTGGTATGTGCTGCCTATGCCTGTACATATAGCCACAGGGCCTGTGAGCGAGCCAAGGCCAGTTTACTAAAGCACAATGCTGTCTCCATAGCATCGGATTACTCTGACAAAGACTGTCTTGTCTTAAGTGCCCCCATTATCTATCTACATGACATTCAGAATGACGAATGCAGACGGCTTCATTTAATCGGTTTAGGTTGCATCCCGGTAACGTATCGAATTACCTTCCAGGCGTGTTTCACCCACATTGGCATGTATCAGTGTTCTTTCTTCAATTTACTGTGTAATAAAATCGACCTTTGCAGTTGCAATAGATATTTCCTTGAATTGTACTATACAGGCCACAGCCCTGTCCAGACTCACTCCAATGTATATATTTATATATAGACTGTAGCATCATAGCTGCATAGCAAGACAGTTCAGCATTACACTACCTGAATACAATGCACAGTACAATAGTGTCCATTTACTTAGAAATCTATTTTGTGAGGTCAGCTATACATTCTAGTTCTATGTGATTGAGATCTACAAACAGCACTGTGAAACTTGTTCTGAGATCAGCTGAATGACGTTCAGGGCCCAGGCACCTCTGCTGTCCATCCGTCATCAGCTCATGGCTGTGGGAATACAGGCCGTTTGATCCCAGAGTGCCGGGGTCAGCAGAGCAGAATCCTCTTAAATTTTTTAATTTGCTATGTAATACAGTCTCCTCCTACTGTTTCTCTGAAAGACGACTTGGCCGTTAAAATAATCACAATTCTGTTGGCGTTTGACTTCATAAAGGCCTATATGTTACATAAAAGTAAATTACTTAAAGTTACATGCAACTCAAGGTCCATAGAACTGGAAAACAGAATGAGATGTTGAGCTTCCCTACAGCAGCGTTACAGTATGTGCATTGTTTCTAAAAGCTAAGCTTGACGGTAACCAAGACAAAACAGTTCCCCAAGAGCAACCTTCTCAATCTAATCAACGTTATCAAAAAGCGATTACACGAATATGACGTATGCCGCATGCCCCAAATAGTAGGATTATCAGAAACCCATTAAAGTATTATGTTGAGCCATGGGAGAGTGTTCCCCCTCTCTGCCTCTCCCCTTTTCAACAACTTAAGGCAAAACTAAGCCCAAGCTGTGACAAAAAATGCCTGGAATGTGTCCGTGAAGACCTTGCCCTCAACTCCCTTCTGGCCCTTCAGTTTCCTGCTTTCAAACGATGATAAGATTGTTCCTTTATTTAATCCAAGAGTTCCTCTCAAATGCTTTTTTTTTTTCTCAAGGCAATGCCCCGGTCCTGGGTTGTCCAGGAACACTGTATATAAACTGTATAATGCCTGTCTTACAACTTTTAGGTTATTCATTTATCTTGGCCCTTCTCCTCCCTTCCCTCCCACGCAGTTCAAATACTTGAAGAATCTTTTGCTGGTCCACGGCGCCTGGAATTACAACCGCGTATCCAAGTGTATCCTGTATTGCTTCTACAAGAACATTGTCCTGTACATCATCGAGGTAAGTCATGCAGCTCTCGACACGAACAGCCTCAGTAGGGTTCCCAGGGCAGTGGTAAGGCAGTAAACTAGATTGGTATATAAAAGGTGGATTTTCCGCATGACATTACCAGCTTAAAGTGAAGGGATTTTCCTCTTTAGTATATTTTTATGACTAGGCCTATGCCCTGTATGCTAGTTTGCCAATTTGTCTCTGTCTATATACAGATATATATATAACATATGAATAAAACAGATTCCATGTATATTCCGCTTTACTGACAGCCAGTCGCCAAGAATCCATTGGCAGTTTTTAGAAAGCTGCAGTATAGATAATAGGAATGCTGCTCACCATGTTATACCTCTTTGCCTCCGTGGTCTGGGATGGCATTTGACAGAAGCCAGACCTCGTGCTGATAGCAGCTTCAGATCTACCAACAAGAGTGACCTGACAAGCTGAGGGCTTGCTATCAGCACCAACTTTATCACAGGGTGCTTGGATGCTTTCATCTATAGCCCAACACACTTGACTGAAGGAAGTTGCACCTCTGGAACAGCTCAATGTTTTTCTGAAAGTCCCTGAAGCAGTGAAGTTGCCAATTTGCTTTTGGTATGACTAATATACATAAATATGTATAAAGTCTGACGTCCCCACAGTAAGGAAACATTATAAATATACTCAGTTCTCATCAGTCAATACTTTTTTCAACAACAGTTTTTCAAAAACAGTTTTTCAAAAACACCCCGTCTCTTTTGGCTGGCAATCCTTTTGCCCGAAATGTCTGTCCCTCTGGGGAGCCAGTGATACAGACACAGTGAATTACACACTCCCCTCTCCCCTTGAGTGAGACATCACTGTGTGCTCCCAGGCGCACTGGAAGATTAGACAAGGGTCTTCTGGGCCCAATCATCCTGATGATGTCATGAGAATGTCACCACTACTGACAAAATGCTCCCGGCGCATTACAGAGACCGTAGGGTTGTACGCTGTAAGCGACACAACCCGTACAGAAATATGTGCCATCTTTTTCTGGGCCACTTGATCTTTGAACTCCTTTTTCATCTTGGTTTTGGTTTATGTGCTGCGGTAAATCTCGGCGTAACCCAAAGGATTCCAGCATGTATGCATCTAGTCTTTGTATGACTATAGAAAACATGTCTTTCAATGGAAGACCGTTTCCTCTAACTTTGCGCTGTTGGGACATGACTTCTGAGAGACTGATGTCCAAGATAACATAACCATTTTCAATGGTAGTAATCTGCCTTTGTTGACATGGCAACAGGAAACCCATTTTCATAGGGCATCGTAGACGCACAGATCCTTGAATATTGTCTCGTTCACCATTTCCCTTTGACTCAGTGTACACGCTGAGTACAGCTTGGATTTCTGTCAAACCATTTAGGTATAGGATACCAAATGTAAATGAGAAACAAAAATGTAATTCAAATTGCAATCAAGGGCTGCTGCTGCTAGAGGCAAATACACAGTATGGTCAGAAATTAGACCTTTAAATGTAAATGTCAATGGCTTTTGCCCCCTTGGTGTAATCTTGTTGCACCCATTGGGAAACACTCTTTGAACTTGAAATAGTTGGCAAAAATGTTGACATGAATGCAAAAGACCAGAGGTTCTCATCACACACCAGGCCATATGACCCTCTCTCATTCCTGTATGTAAATGATCCATGGACTTGACTAGTGGTGGTTTTCCTGTCTGAATCCCCCCCACTTTATTTAGCCTCTTGTGTCCAGCCACCAGCGCTCTTTCAAATATACCAGTTCCCTTTTCATAAGCAGGTTGTTTCTCTCCGCTTGTCCGCAAGGCGAGTCTCTTCCCAGCACACCTTTTGTTAACGCCCTGAAAATGTAACTCCCCCTTCTCTGTACCCTCCTTCAGGGGATTCATATACATAATAGAGGATTTTCTTCACTGTTTTGCTGCTTTGTAAAGTATAAAACACCCCTGTTTTGTAAGGGCCTGACAGCCAAGACACTAGCATCCCAGGGGAGGGCTAAAAGTTACATTTGTTGCACTAATAGGTTTACTTTTGTAGGCACATGTTTTTACTCTCCCGCTCCCAGGCCATGTCCTTGAATCAGAAACGGGGAGAAAAGTAGAAAAGGGTCATTTAAACATTGTAATTGTCTGTTTCAGTGCGCATTAAAAACGGAATAGCATGGCTAGGAGATTGTATAGAGGACTCTGGCCTGGCCTTCTCTGGTCTCACTTGTTCTGTTCTCTCCTTCTCTGTCTAGCATTAACCTTTGGTGGTTTCAAAAGCATAGAGGGGGAAAGGGTTTTTCAAGGCCATTGTAGGGAAATGTCAGTGTAGACCGAGAGGAAGAGGTGAAGCGAGAGTTTTCATTCTCGCCAAAATCTGTCCAAAATATGCCCAATGCGTTTCTATGGGCTTATTTCGGACCTAAGCTTGTCGCGTGCCTTCCCCCCATTTCGGACAACCACTCCCGTTGGTTAGGGCGGAGACATGACCATCCTTTCATTATATACAGATGTCTGGTGGTGTGAGCAGCAGCAGCTGTGTTTATAATTGCTGTTTTGTTGGGAGCCTGGATGGATGGAGGTTAATTGAGAGTCAGAAAGTGAGGGAGGGACAGGTGGGGCTGCCATTCAATGCCCCAGTCAGGTTTCTCATGGTCTCTCTCTCCCCCAGCTAATGAGCTGTCTTTTTCTGACAGGACACTCATTCAGAGGGAGAACTCTAACTTGACAGAACTTTTAACTTTTTCAAAACTTTGTGAGGTATAGTTGGAGAAAGACCATAATGATCAGAACATTACGGGGGAAATGAGGGAGCTGAAGATACTCTAAAGAGTTATGTTACACACATGCCAAAGGATATTGCAGTCATACAGTACTTTCCTCTGTCTATAATCTTTGCAAAGCTAAACAAACTAAACAAAAACTATTAGA
This sequence comes from Salvelinus alpinus, assembly GCF_045679555.1. Lineage (NCBI taxonomy): Eukaryota > Metazoa > Chordata > Actinopteri > Salmoniformes > Salmonidae > Salvelinus > Salvelinus alpinus. The sequence continues at coordinate 82,211,379 of NC_092089.1, read as the reverse complement.
AAAAATGGAAGGATGAGCCACATTCAAAGAAGATACCTTTTCAATGATGTTGCCATAGCGACTTCATTCAAATGTTTGGTCCAGCTGGGCCTACTTGGTTTGATTGACACGTTGTCAAGTGGCCCCAGAGAGACTGATGGACAAGTGGCTTTTATGAGGTAATTACAAGAGGCTCATTCGGCGGGGCTCAGAAAACCTGGAGAACGCCTGGCGCTCGAGAGAGGAGGGCTCCCCTAGTGCAGAGCACAGCCTGCTGACTGGTGCCACACTGTGAATACATCCACCAACCAGGGCCCCATCCAGCATTGTAACACAGGGTGCCCTCCTGTTTAGCACCACACGTTTCCAGCATATTTACTAGCTCCTGTTTCTTCATCCCTCTTTCTCCTTTGCCTTTTTATACGGGGGATAAGGAGTCTGTTGGTATTTTTTCAAGGGTTCTGCATAGGAGCAAAGAGTGCTGTCATTTTGTTGAGGACAAATGTCACTCCTCTCTCCCTCCACCCACTTCTTCCCACAGAGACGCCTACGGAATCAGAATCATTGTTTTTTGATTCTGCTGATGAATTACCAGGGACCTTCTTTATTGGCGGCTTGCTTTCCTTCCTTCCTCCGATCTGTTTTTCCAAATGTGCACTGGGAGAGAGAGGTCAGCCGCAGCCCTCTGCTGAGGGGAAAAAATAAGAAGGAAAAACCAGTGCCTGGACCTTTCCCTAATGAGCGAATCAATGCATCTGTCTCAAGAGAGAGGGAGAGCGGGTGAGAGGGGTGCTGGCGGGACCTGAAGGACCAGGCCAAAACACTCAGGCAGAAGCTGTTACAGCATGCTCTGAATAGACTTCTTTTTAAACTTAGCACAACAATATATCAGCCTGGAGCCCCTCATTGAGCCAGCCCTTAATTAATTCAGCACTTTGACCCGCCCGCTAGGCCAGCCACATCATACTGCCGGTTTAACCTGCTCCATGGCTTTCGCCTCGTCTCACCATAACCCGTAGCAACAGGGCCTATATATTATTTAGTGAAGACAGACCCTTAAACACATATATTTTATTTCTAATGGTAACATGGGACTCTAATCAAATCAAATTGTCACATGCTCTGAATACATCAGGTGTAGACTTTACCGTGAAATGTTTACTTACACGCCCTTCCCCAGAAATGCAGATTCCTCTGTGTGAGGGAGCACAATGCCAAACATCTCCGGGGGAGTCACATGTTCTTGTGTGTGTGTGTAAAAAAAGTTGACCACCAGCGTCCCCCACTTTAAAAAAGGAGCATCATGGTAGAAAGGAAAAGGGGATAGCTAGTCAGCTGTGTAACTGAATGCATGCACCTGATGGAGGGAAGATTGGGAGCTGGAAGAGGGGGTGGGGTTTATGGTTTAGGAGCGCACATAGACACACTTGCTTCACTCTCCTCGCCCAAGGGAATGAACAGGAGGGGTGGGCGGGTGACAGACATTTGTTTTGGGAACATTTTTGCGCATTCGCTCGATTGAATGGGAAGGTCCTGGCTGGTGGGTTGGGAATTTGGCATGTAAAGAGTGGGTGGCGGTGGCGGGTGAGGCCCTTTGTCTGAACTGAGAATTTGTAGTAATTCAGGCCTTCATAATGCAGTTAAATGAAGCGAGGAAATGTTCGCAGCCTGGCCGTGGCACAGAACAGCAACCCAACAGAGAGGGTCTGTCCAACGCCACTGTATGTCCACACAATTACACAGAGACGGGCTGTTTCACTGTTTCTCACCCGGAAAACAATAAGCCCTTTCTGTGCCTGTCATATGCTTTAATTAACATCGTTGGAAATCGATTTACGTTGTTTAAATGGAAAGAAGTCCACCATCAATAACAAAATGTGGTATCGTTGCAGTCTCTGGATATTTCTCCAAAAAGTTGTATTTTTCGGTAGTAGTTCATTTTAGAGCAACAACCAGCGAAATCTACCCTTCCCTGTTTTCCAAAGCGGTGGCAGTTTGTTTCTTGCCTGACAGTTGAAGCTGTGTCCAGACAAGTCTGACTAATCAAGATATGAGGTGATAACTAAGAATCATATGGTTTAGATACATGTTATCTTCACCTCCCCCCTCGGTGAGCAGATCCAAGGCTGTCTCTATCCAGCCAGTCTGTCCAATCCCATGGCTCCTGCCTCATCACTAAGGCTGGCTGTCACTTGGATGTCGCTGGCTGGCTCATTGGAGGGAAACGGTGGGCTTGATATACTATATGTTCATAAGTAATCTCGAGCTAAATCCATGGGAAATATTACACTGTGGAAATGGTATCTCTTTAGGCTTCGTTTTGCCACTCCCACTAATTCAGTCATTCTTGGTCCCTGTCTCCTGTCCCCCCCCCAAAGATTGAGAGGCAGTGCCTTCAGAGACTAATGATGTGTTGAGCACAGGTCAGAACTTCAAAATGACCAATATTAGATTATAGAATCATTCTAGCTCTTTTTACATTGCCTGGAAAAACATTCTTCAATTCCTTTAGTAAAGGGCATATTACTTAATGTCAGGATGTCTTTTTGATTATACCTAATAGAAATACATTATTTTAACTGAAGTTAACGTTATAGGAATTAATGATATTGTATTGTGTTGGTACAGTATGTGCAGTAGGTGTCAATGTGATGTTTCTTTATGGTCATTAGACAGTAAAGAATGTGCCATCAGGGATGGAGGGTAATGGTGTGATATCTGCAGATCCTCTTCGGACACCCATGGACTGATGCTAATTGACTAATGGGGGCACCTCTCTCCATTACTATCAGTGATGGAAAGCATGCATTCAAAGGGGGGAGGGGGAGAGACCACATGCACTTCTATCACTGATGAAGTAACCCAATCTACTGCTTGAAAAAACACCTAAAAGATAAATGTGATATCAGCTGAAAAGGAAAATATTCACTTTGAGTAAAGATGTGAAGCCATTGCCTTTGTGTTGGCAAAATGTTTTAGTTTTTTTTATCTTACCGGTGTCATTAATGACAATCACCTCGCGTCCCTTTCTTCTTCAATGTTGCACTTCTAATGTCCTTTTTTTCACCTTCAGATCTGGTTTGCCTTCGTCAATGGATTCTCTGGTCAGATTCTGTTTGAGCGCTGGTGCATCGGCCTGTACAATGTGGTGAGTGTTAATGTGATTTACATTACTGTGGAAGCGCATGTTATATAATTCTCCTCCCCTGTTGCTCTCTGGCAAGAAAACGAATTTGCCATGGCACTCCAGACGTGATCCCTTTACTGCGGGAAATGTCCCATTTATTTATGACCTGTTGTCAAGTCCATATTCCCCTCGTGCCCCGAACTATGTACCGAATGTGAGAACAACAGCCTTGCATGCCCCTAAAGTGTGTAGTTAGTGAATGCTGTCATTTGTGAATTATAAAGGAACCGGTGGACTAGAGCAGCACACAACCAGCTCTGAGCAACTGGTGTCCCACAGGGTTCTGTGTTGGGTCCCCTCCTATTGAACCAATGTCAAATCAAATTTTATTTGTCACGTGCTTCGTAAACAACAGTTGTGGACTAACAGTGAAATGCTTACGGGCCCTTCCCAACAATGCAGATAGAAAGAAAATAGAGAAATTATAGAAAAGTAAATTGCGTAATAACATATTCATGATGAGTAATGATAGCTTTGCTATCTACACGGGGAGCCAGTACCGAGTCGATGTGCAGGGGTACAAGGTAATTGAGGTAGATATGTACATATAACTAGGAATGTGACAGATTATTAACAGTAGCAGCATTGTATGTGGTGAGTCAAAACAGTTTGTGCAAAAAGGTTCAATGCAGATAGTCCGGATAGCTATTTGGTTAACTACACTGCTCCAAAAAATAAAGGGAACACTTAAACAACACAATGTAACTCCAAGTCAATCACACTTCTGTGAAATCAAACTGTCCACTTAGGAAGCAACACTGATTGACAATAAATTTCACATGCTGTTGTGCAAATGGAATAGACAACAGGTGGAAATTATAGGCAATTAGCAAGACACCACCAATAAAGGAGTGGTTCTGCAGGTGGTGACTACAGACCACTTCTCAGTTCCTATGCTTCCTGGCTGATGTTTTGGTCACTTTTGAATGCTGGCGGTGCTTTCACTCTAGTGGTAGCATGAGACGGAGTCTACAACCCACACAAGTGGCTCAGGTAGTGCAGCTCATCCAGGATGGCACATCAATGCGAGCTGTGGCAAGAAGGTTTGCTGTGTCTGTCAGCGTAGTGTCCAGAGCATGGAGGCGCTACCAGGAGACAGGCCAGTACATCAGGAGACGTGGAGGAGGCCGTAGGAGGGCAACAACCCAGCAGCAAGACCGCTACCTCCGCCTTTGTGCAAGGAGGAGCAGGAGAAGCACTGCCAGAGCCCTGCAAAATGACCTCCTGCAGGCCACAAATGTGCATGTGTCTGCTTAAACGGTCAGAAACAGACTCCATGAGGGTGGTATGAGGGCCCGACGTCCACAGGTGGGGGTTGTGCTTACAGCCCAACACCGTGCAGGACGTTTGGCATTTGCCAGAGAACACCAAGATTGGCAAATTCGCCACTGGCGCCCTGTGCTCTTCACAGAGCACAGTCCGTCCAAGGTGGCTTAGCAGTTCAGACGTCTTTTTCTGTTCAGTATTGTTCGTGTCCTGTATATATATATATTTACACCTTTCTTCGCATATCTTTTATCTATTTTATTATCCAAGAACTCAACTACAAAAGCTTTCCTGCAAAAGCTTTCCTGCAACCCGCTTCACCAATTACAAAAAGTATTATTTACCTCAATCTGAAAATCCATCGTGGAAGCTAGCCAGGGGCTAATTCAGAAGCTAGCCTGAAAGCTAACCAGAAGCTACTCCGATAGCTAGCCAGAAGCTAATCTGTAGCTGCCCCGAAATTAGCCGGTTTGCTGGCTAGCGTTGGTGTTTCAGCTGCCCACGTTTAGTGGTCATCAGCTATTCCTTTAGCTCGATAATCTACCGGCACTTTTGTGCAACGCGACTCGGACCGGAGCATTCCGGGACTCTTTTTCTCTCAGTTTCCCCGGATTCCAGCCGCAGGCTCTGGACACTTGCACCTTGATTTCGCAGCTAGCTAGCTGCAAACCGTGTGACTATTGGCTTACGTCGACCCCGGAGCAAACTCAAATCATTCTGGAGCTAGCCAGCTGAGGAGTTCCATCACCATCCGGACCCGTTTCTTTTGTTGCTGCTGCAGATACGGAACCCCACCGGGCCTTCACGACTGACTGCCGCGACTGACTGCCGACGTTATCTGCCCGAGGGATTTATCCAACTGGCACCTCCGTCCCGACGTTACCTGAACGCTCATCTGAGGCCCGCTAATCGTTAGCTGTCTTATCGGCTGCTATTTGAACAAGTATATTGGACAACTATTATTATTATTATTATTTATTTATTTTATTTTTTCCTTGGGTCACTATATCTATTTTGCCAATTTGGATTGATCCCCTCTACCACACGGAACCCCACTACACGGAACCCCACTAACCTACCGACGGAAACGCACGAGGTATCTACAAACAGACCTCCATCCTATGCTGCTACCGATAGCCATATACCCGGCCAGCTGTCTGGATCGCCACGACCCCAACCAACCTCTACTCACTGGACCCTTATTGATCACTCGATTAGCATGCCTCTCCTTAATGTAAATATGCCTTGTCCATTGCTGTTCTGGTTAGTGTTTATTGGCTTATTTCACTGTAGAGATTCTAGCCCTGCTCTCTATACCATATCCAACCTCTCAGTTCCACCACCCACATATGCGATGACATCACCTGGTTTCAATGATGTTTCTAGAGACAATATCTCTCTCATCATCACTCAATACCTAGGTTTACCTCCACTGTATTCACATCCTACCATACCTTTGTCTGTACATTATTCCTTTAAACTATTTTATCGCCCCCAGAAACCTCCTTTTACTCTCTGCTCTAGTAGCTCTAGGCGACCAATTCTCATAGCTTTTAGCCGTACCCTTATCCTACTCCTCCTCTGTTCCTCTGGTGATGTAGAGGTGAATCCAGGCCCTGCAGTACCTGGCTCCACTCCTATTCCCCAGGCGCTCTCTTTTGATGACTTCTGTAACCGTAATAGCCTTGGCTTCATGCATGTTAACATTAGAAGCCTCCTCCCTAAGTTTGTTTTGTTCACTGCTTTAGCACACTCTGCCAACCCGGATGTTTTAGCCGTGTCTGAATCCTGGCTTAGAAAGACCACCAAAAATTCAGACATTTTCATCCCCAATTACAAGATTTTCAGACAAGATAGAACGGCCAAAGGGGGCGGTGTTGCAATCTACTGCAAAGACTGCCTGCAGAGTTCTGTTATACTATCCAGGTCTGTTCCCAAACAATTTGAACTTCTACTTTTAAAAATCCACCTCTCTAAAAACAAGTCTCTCACCGTTGCCGCCTGCTATAGACCACCCTCTGCCCCCAGCTGTGCTCTGGACACTATATGTGAACTGATTGCCCCCCATCTATCTTCAGAGCTCGTGCTGCTAGGCGACCTAAATTTGAACATGCTCAACACCCCAGCCACCCTACAATCTAAGCTTGATGCCCTCAATCTCACACAAATTATCAATGAACCTACCAGGTACCACCCCAATTCCGTAAACACGGGTACCCTCATAGATATCATCCTGATCAACTTGCCCTCCAAATACACCTCTGCTGTTTTCAACCAAGATCTCAGCGATCACTGCCTCATTGCCTGCATCCGTAATGGGTCAGCGGTCAAACGACCTCCACTCATCACTGTCAAACGCTCCCTGAAACACTTCAGCGAGCAGGCCTTTCTAATCGACCTGGCCGGGGTATCCTGGAAGGATATTGATCTCATCCCGTCAGTAGAGGATGCCTGGTCATTTTTTAAAAATGCCTTCCTCACCATCTTGAATAAGCATGCCCCATTCAAGAAATTTAGAACCAGGAACAGATATAGCCCTTGGTTCTCTCCTGACCTGACTGCCCTTAACCAACAGAAAAACATCCTATGGCGTTCTGCATTAGCATCGAACAGCCCCCGTGATATGCAACTTTTCAGGGAAGCCAGAAACCAATATACACAGGCAGTTAGAACAGCCAAGGCTAGCTATTTCAAGCAGAAATTTGCTTCCTGCAACACAAATTCAAAAAAGTTCTGGGACACCGTAAAGTCCATGGAGAATAAGAACACCTCCTCCCAGCTTCCAACCGCTCTGAAGATAGGAAACACTGTCACCACCGACAAATCCACTATAATTGAGAATTTCAATAAGCATTTTTCTACGGCTGGCCATGCTTTCCACCTGGCTACCCCTACCCCGGACAACAGCACTGCCCTCCCCTCTGCTACTCGCCCAAGCCTTCCCCATTTCTCTTTCTCCCAAATACAGTCAGCTGATGTTCTAAATGAGCTGCAAAATCTGGACCCTTACAAATCAGCCGGGCTAGATAATCTGGACCCTTTCTTTCTAAAACTATCTGCTGAAATTGTTGCCACCCCTATTACTAGCCTCTTCAACCTCTCTTTCGTGTCGTCTGAGATCCCCAAAGATTGGAAAGCAGCTGCGGTTATCCCCCTCTTCAAAGGGGGGGACACCCTTGACCCTAACTGCTACAGACCTATATCTATCCTACCCTGCCTTTCTAAGGTCTTCGAAAGCCAAGTCAACAAACAGATTACCGACCATTTCGAATCCCACCACACCTTCTCCGCAATGCAATCTGGTTTCAGAGCTGGTCATGGGTGCACCTCAGCCACGCTCAAGGTCATAAACGATATCGTAACCGCCATCGATAGGAAACAATACTGTGCAGCCGTATTCATTGACCTGGCCAAGGCCTTTGACTCTGTCAATCACCACATCCTCATTGGCAGACTCGACAGCCTTGGTTTCTCTAATGATTGCCTCGCCTGGTTCACCAACTACTTCTCTGATCGAGTTCAGTGTGTCAAATCGGAGGGTCTGTTGTCCGGGCCTCTGGCAGTCTCTATGGGGGTGCCACAGGGTTCAATTCTTGGACCGACTCTCTTCTCTGTTTACATCAATGATGTCGCTCTTGCTGCTGGTGATTCTCTGATCCACCTCTACGCAGACGACACTATTCTGTATACTTCTGGCCCTTCTTTTGACACTGTGTTAACAACCCTCCAGGCGAGCTTCAATGCCATACAACTCTCCTTCCGTGGCCTCCAACTGCTCTTAAGTAAAACCAAATGCATGCTCTTCAACCGATCGCTGCCTGCTCCTGCCCGCCTGTCCAACATCACTACTTTGGACGGCTCTGACTTAGAATATGTGGACACCTACAAATACCTAGGTGTCTGGTTAGACTGTAAACTCTCCTTCCAGACTCACATCAAACATCTCCAATCCAAAGTCAAATCTAGAATTGGCTTCCTATTCCGCAACAAAGCATCCTTTACTCATGCTGCCAAACATACCCTTGTAAAACTGACCATCCTACCAATCCTCGACTTCGGTGATGTCATTTACAAAATAGCCTCCAAAACCCTACTCAATAAATTGGATGCAGTCTATCACAGTGCCATCCGTTTTGTCACCAAAGCCCCATATACTACCCACCACTGCGACCTGTACACTCTCGTTGGCTGGCCCTCGCTTCATACTCGTCGCCAAACCCACTGGTTCCAGGTCATCTACAAGACCCTGCTAGGTAAAGTCCCCCCTTATCTCAGCTCGCTGGTCACCATAGCAGCACCTACCTGTAGCACGCGCTCCAGCAGGTATATCTCTCTAGTCACCCCCAAAACCAATTCTTCCTTTGGACGCCTCTCCTTCCAGTTCTCTGCTGCCAATGACTGGAACGAACTACAAAAATCTCTGAAACTGGAAACACCTATCTCCCTCACTAGCTTTAAGCACCAGCTGTCAGAGCAGCTCATAGATTACTGCACCTGTACATAACCCATCTACAATTTAGCCCAAACAACTACCTCTTTACCTACTGTATTAATTTATTTTGCTCCTTTGCACCCCATTATTTCTGTCTCTACTTTGCACTTTCTTCCACTGCAAACCAACCATTCCATTGTTTTTTTAGTTTTTATTTTACTTGCTGTGTTGTACTCACTTCGCCTCCATGGCCTTTTATATTTTTATTTATTTATACATATATTTGTTTGCCTTCACCTCCCTTATCTCACCTCACTTGCTCACATTGTATATAGACTTATTTTTTTTTCCACTGTATTATTGACTATATGTTTGTTTTACTCCATGTGTAACTATGTGTTGTTGTATGTGTCGAACTGCTTTGCTTTATCTTGGCCAGGTCGCAATTGTAAATGAGAACGTGTTCTCAATTTGCCTACCTGGTTAAATAAAGGTTAAATAAATAAAAATAAAAAAACAGATGAAAGCAGGTTCACACTGAGCACGTGACAGACGTGACAGAGTTTGGAGACGCCGTGGAGAACGTTCTGCTGCCTGCAACATCCTCCAGAATGACCGGTTTGGCGGTGGGTCAGTCATGGTGTGGGGTGGCATTTCTTTGGGGGGCCGCACAGCCCTCCATGTGCTCGCCAGAGGTAGCCTGACTGCCATTAGGTACCGAGATGAGATCCTCAGACCCCTTGCGAGGCCATATGCTGGTGCGGTTGGCCCTGGGTTCCTCCTAATGCAAGACAATGCTAGACCTCATGTGGATGGAGTGTGTCAGCAGTTCCTGCAAGAGGAAGGCATTGATGCTATGGACTGGCCCGCCCGTTCCCCAGACCTGAATCCAATTGAGTACATCTGGGACATCATGTCTCGCTCCATCCACCAACGCCACGTTGCACCACAGACTGTCCAGGAGTTGGCGGATGCTTTAGTCCAGGTCTGGGAGGAGATCCCTCAGGAGACCATCCGCCACCTCATCAGGAGCATGCCCAGGCGTTGTAGGGAGGTCATACAGGCACGTGGAGGCCACACACACTACTGAGCCTCATTTTGACTTGTTTTAAGGACATTACATCAAAGTTGGATCAGCCTGTAGTGTGGTTTTCCACTTTAATTTTGAGTGTGACTCCAAATCCAGACCTCCATGGGTTGATAAATTTGATTTCCATTGATAATTTTTGTGTGATTTTGTTGTCAGCACATTCAACTATGTAAAGAAAAAAGTATTTAATAAGACTATTTCATTCATTCAGATCTAGAATGTGTTATTTTAGTGTTCCCTTTATTGTTTTGACCAGTGTATTTAATTATGGCTTGGGGGTAGAAGGTGTTCAGGGTCCTTTTTGTTCCAGATTTGGTGCATCGGTTCCGCTTGTCGTGCGGTAGCAGAGAGAACAGTCTATGACCTGGGTGACTGGAGTTTTAGACAGTTTTTAGGGCCGTCCTCTGACACTGCCTGGTGTAGAGTTCCTTGATGGCAGGGAGCTTGGCCCCAGTGATGTACTGTCCCGTACACACTACCCTCTGTAGCACCTTGCGGTCTGATGCCAAGCAGTTGCCATACCAAGCGGTGATGCAACTAGTCAAGATGCTCTCAGTGGTGCAGCTGTAGAACTTCTTGAGGATCTGAGGGGCCATGTCAAATCTTTTCAGCCTCCTGAGTGGGAAGAGGTGTTGTCGTGCCCTCTTAACAACTGTGTTGGTGTTTGTGGACCATGTTTCTCGTTTGTCAAATGAAGTGAGCGCACGGATGGAAAGAATGTTTATTTTAACACCAACTCAAAAATAAACATGTAATTTTGCATTGTTTGGGTTTCAACTTGTAGCTTTATACTGTTTATTAAAGATGTACCCAAGTCTATAGACAAAAAAAAGTGAAGGAAGTGAGATGAGAGAAGTTGCCCGCACATCGTTGACGGCCCACAAATGGAAGTGAGTTCGTCACCGACCAAGAAATTAGAACATAGTCACAGGTCTGGCTGTTTTCAAAATTGCTCAATATACCGTGGCTCTGTGGCAGACAGTCTGTCAGAGGCAGCAGGCCGAATCTCCCCCCCCCACTCCCCCCTCAATGGCGATGCTTGGCACCCTGAATGAGAATAGAGCCCATGCAGTGGAGCATGTCCTTCTGCGTCTGACACTCCTTTCACTTCTTCTCTCACTCCTCTTCGCCGTCTCTTTCTCTGCAGAGAGAAACATTACAACACCACATAGAAATGACACTAGCGCCGCGAAAATACCTGCTAACTAGTAAGGGTGTTGCAGATGTTCGTCCAAGACGGAGCGTGTCGAATTAAAATAAAAGCCCAAAAGTGCTAAACACTCAACAGCCTCCACTCAATAAAATCAGTCAGTCAGAACTTCAGCATATGACCATCAATGCAAAAGTGAAGCATTTTTTGTGTGTTTTCAATGATGCTGTGTACACTGTTTCCTCCCCAAAATGTTTTATGATCACATTTTTTTTTTTAAGTTTGTCAATTTAGCAGACGCTCTTAACCTTAATTGCTCCTGTAAATCGCTATGGTTAAGGGCCTTGCTCAAGGGACATCGATAGATTTTTCACCTAGTCAACTCGGTTACTGGCCCAACGCTCTTAACCGCTAGATTACATGCTGTCCCAAATGTGGGATGAACTGGGGATGACCTGTCTAATGGACAGGATGAATAATCTCATGTTGTTGATCATAGTGAGCAAATTGTCTCTTTCCATACATGTATCTTAATAGGACATCATTAGTGACTCCTTGTTTTCACTAACGAAGTAATGGAATCAATAACGTCTTGGAGGTCCTCGCCATTATAAAAACCCTGGCTTTTATTGGGTTATTCACTGTGGAATGATAAAATTCCCATCTAAAATTGTAATTGATACGGTCTTTGCTAACAGGCCGTTAATTTAATCTGCTGGGATTCTGAGTTTACTACCTTTATCCTAATTTCTGAGTTTTGTGAGGGGAAATGTTGACATTAGTGTGTTTGTGTGTTTAGATTTTCACTGCTCTGCCTCCTCTCACGCTGGGCATATTTGAGCGTTCATGCAGGAAAGAGAACATGCTGAAGTACCCGGAACTCTACAAAACCTCCCAGAATGCCATGGGCTTCAACACCAAGGTAGGTCATGTGTCCGTTTGTGCTGCATTGAAGAACGTTAGAGGAACATTGTCTCAACAATTCCATAATTTTCCACTTTTATGCCTCATGTTTTATGCATCATGTTTTATGCCTCATGTTTGTCTGGGACACGTTTCCATTCATAGTAAAGTCAATGCTTAAGTCTTTCTAAGCTTAAATAGGTTAAGTTAGGTTTACTTGGCACCAACAGACAATAAGCGAGACAGAGTACTGCAATTAACCAGGCTGTTTTTTTCTAAACCTCCGTTCTGTCTCCGAATTGACATCCTTTACACACAATGGAGACCTGATAAGCTCCGAAACGCTCCAAACGCGTCTGTCCCCATTGGCCTGTGTCTGACCTATGGGGTCTCTACCACCAGTCTGATCGGGTGCAATGGTCAGAGGGTGTCTGCCTGCCTTTCCGCCTGTCTGTCTGTTGAGGGGCTGTCGGTTAGCTTTCCTTGCTGTCTGTTAATGAAGATGTCTCCCCTTCTCCACGCCTACCCCTGCCGCCCTCCATCCACCACCCCCGCTTAACTCCCTTACTTTACAGCCGTGGAGAGCCGGTTAGTGCAGCATGGAGACAGATTAAAGCCCGAGTGGCCACAGAGGTCATGGGCGACAGGGACAAGAGAAGTGGGGGGATAGCGGCCCGGAGGAGGGGGGGGTGTAAAGGAAGAGTGCTCTTCTGCCAGGGTGTGATGGCATCCAATGTGGAAAATGATGCAATTTGTTTAAGCAAGGGCCTGTTTGCACTGGAGGCCTTCTGCCTAGCTTGGCCTAAGTACTGTAAATAAGACAACCCCAGTCTACTGGTCTCTCTCTCTCTCCCCGGGAAGTTGGCCTGCATGGGGCCAGTCACCTCAGTTAGTGACCCACAGACCACAGCCGGCATTTCCCCCTCATAGCTTTTAGTTGTGTCTGGGTGAGAGAAGGGCTCCGTATGGCCCAGTGTTACATGACCCTCCAGGGAATAGCAGGATGATATTGTGCAAGACAGGCCACAGTCTCTGAAAAAACTGACTTGTTGATTCGTATTGGTTTTCCTCCATTTTTGTTTGACCAGTCATTTCTAGACACATGTAAATAATGACTTGTCCAGGTCACCGTTGTATTTTAAATGGACTATCAACTCTTTCCCTCTGATATTGTCTTTGCCACATGGCCCTAGGCGAGGTGCCAAAAATCTAGCAGGAATTTGCCCGAATCCCCTTTCTTTCTGCACGCCTGGGTCTTTTGTACACAAACAGATACTGTCTGGGCGAATTAAAGGCATTTGTGTTGATGAAGGGGGCAGGGGAAGGGTGTGAAATATTTAAGACGTTGCCCGCCCTCGCCACTGTGTCCCCTTTCACCACTGTGTCCCCTTTCACTTTTAATTACATATTCTTGACACTTAAGTCACTCTAATAAACCTCAGTCCCCTGATGTGGCCACCAGTAATTACACTGCCTCCCCCCCCCCCCTCCCCCCCTCGCTCTGTGCAACAGCATTAAAGAGGAAGGGGTGAGGACTGGAAATATTTGGCTCGATATAAAGTACATGCATTCATGCTTTTTTAAGCAATTAGGTGCTGCACAATGGGCCTGAATCTTTTAGCCTGGGCACGAACTAGGACAGGCAGGCATTCACACTGGTGTTCTTCGAAACTCACCAGGATACAGCGGAGGGGGGTAGAAGTGGGGGGAGGGGAGTGAGGCTTCACTGTGACAAATGATTATGAACATTCGGGGCGGCAGGTAGCCTAGTGATTAGAGCGTTGGGCCAGTAACCGAAAGGTTGCTGGATCAAATCCCCAAGCTGAAAAGGTAAAAATCTGTCGTTCTGCCCCTGAACAAGGCAGTTAACCCACTGTTCCCCGGTAGGCCGTCATTGTAAATAAGAATTTGTTCTTAACTAGTTAAATAAAATAAAAAAACTATTTATTGATTTCATTAGTATTCGTTAGGTTGCTGGGCACTTGGAAAGTATGTTTTTTCCACACTGTGTTGTGCTGGGCAGAGTGAGGAGGTGTTGTTGTTCCACACTGTGTTGTGCTGGGCAGAGTGAGGAGGTGTTGTTGTTCCACACTGTTGTGCTGGGCAGAGTGAGGTGGGTGATGTGAGAAGGTGTTGTTCCACACTGTTGTGCTGGGCAGAGTGAGGTGGGTGATGTGAGAAGGTGTTGTTCCACACTGTGTTGTGCTGGGCAGAGTGAGGTGGGTGACGTGAGAAGGTGTTGTTCCACACTGTTGTGCTGGGCAGAGTGAGGTGGGTGGGTGGGGTTGTTGTTCCACACTGTTGTGCTGGGCAGAGTGAGGTGGGTGGGTGGGGTTGTTGTTCCACACTGTTGTGCTGGGCAGAGTGAGGTGGGTGAGGTTGTCGTTCCACACTGTTGTGTTGGAGGGTGAGGTGGGGTTGTTGTTCCACACTGTTGTGTTGGGCCCTTGAGGAGGGTGAGGTGGGGTTGGGGGTAGGGGTGGAGTTAGGGACAGAAGGGAAAGTTGTATGCGACTTGCCAGTGGGAGGCTAATTGGGTTTAAATGTGTAGTTGTAGCATTGGAGATCATCTGTCACACATTGAACCACATAGAGAGGGGGGTGCTCCTACCCCAGCGTGGGGGCCTGTTGGCAGGGTGGGAGGTGAAGTAAGGGGGATAGGGGTGGGACTAAGGGCTCTTGTTTTGTAAAGGTGAGAAGGTCATGCCAGAGAGGCCAAGGTATGACATAGAGCCCAGAACAAGACACACTCCTCCTGTTCTTCCTCTCCTCCTGTTCCCCTCCCCACCTGTGGACTACAACACTTGGTTTCCTCATCTGTTTCTTTGTGCTCACTAGTGTTTTTTGTATGTAGCCTGCTTTTTATTTAATTTAACTTTTGCAGAAATACTGAGACATTTTCACATTTGTACTACAAATAATCCGCAGCCCCAGACTTCGCCCCGCAGCCCCAGACGTAACTTCCGACCACAGAATCCCCAATTGCCGTCTTAACTACACATGACACGGATCCACCATTAGGGAATCTGCACTAAAGTGAATATTGGGTGAAGTGTTCCCCCCCCGTTTTATTAAAATCTATTTAAACTTTTCCTAGTGGAGCAGGGTATGTGAACGAGGGGGCATGAATACAGACTTTTTTGGCGGAGTTGATTTCACGGCCATTTCATGCTACATCACCCTTTAGTGTTGTGTTTGGCGACATCCGAGCATAATGTACATTTGAAACACTGTGGTTTGGGAGAGGGACTATTGATTTAAACGGCTCATCCAAAATCTACAAACACACACCAACAACACACACATACTGTAGAGTCGCCTGTGTGGAAACACACAAACTACTGTGTGCCCCTTCTTTTCCAGCTTCTTACTAATTACCGTAAAAACAAGTTAATCCACGTCAAACATGTCAACTTCTCCGTGTTTTTAGATTGATTTCTGCTTGTTCAGTGCCCTCTTCATTTATTTTTCTCCCGATCTTAAATTTGCATGTGAAAGACTGTTGAAATGTGGGGGGGTCTACAGGAAAGTATAGGGACCCCCCCCCTCCCCCCACATAGTCCACCCGACTTACGTGCACACACACCAAACCTACACACATCCCTGCACCCTCTTCTCCAGTCCTACACACAGGAGGATATACAAAGTGTGTGTCAGCGGGGTGGCCATTCAGAGAGGAGGCCCTACAAAACCGCCACTTAGCCAACTGCTGAGCCGGGACAAAGAGCCAAGGTCAGTGGTCGCTAGGCGGGTTGGGTCGGCCAACGGGTTTCTCATGCTTTTTCCTCTCCTTTTCTCCCTGGAACCCCCCCAACCTACCCAACCCCCTCTCTCCTCCATCCCTCTCTCCCCACTCCTTGCAGGTCTTCTGGGCCCATTGTCTGAATGGCCTCTTCCACTCGGTCATCCTCTTCTGGGTCCCCCTCACAGCCTTCCAGCACGGTAAGCACCTCCCAGGGACTCTAACCCTGACCTCCCAGGGACTCTAACCCTGACCTCCCAGGGACTCTAACCCTGACCTCCCAGGGACTCTAACCCTGACCTCCCAGGGACTCTAACCCTGACCTCCCAGGGACTCTAACCCTGACCTCCCAGGGACCCTAACCTCCCAGGGACTCTAACCCTGACCTCCCAGGGACCCTAACCTCCCAGGGAATCTAACCCTGACCTCCCAGGGACCCTAACCTCCCAGGGACTCTAACCTCCCAGGGACTCTAACCCTGACCTCCCAGGGACCCTAACCTTCCAGGGACTCTAACCCTGACCTCCCAGGGACCCTAACCTCCCAGGGACTCTAACCCTGACCTCCCAGGGACCCTAACCTCCCAGGGACTCTAACCCTGACCTCCCAGGAACTCTAACCCTGACCTCCCAGAGACTCTAACCCTGACCTCCTAGAGACCCTAACCCCCCCCCCCCCAGAGACTCATCTGGCACCTTGCTCTTTGTGACAGCCTGGATTTCTAGTATCTACATGCTCTGGGTGGAATGAGGCCAGTTAACACACACCTTATCTTGATTACTTTTCTTTTTTACCCACAACCTCATGAATTATAAACATTGACATGCTTGGCACGCACACACACACTCAAACACGTTCAAGTTCCCTTGTTCCGCTCACACTTCACTATATGGCCAAATAGTTACAATTCTCAGACTGTGGTAAGGTTCAGGGTTGAGAGAATGGGTATCTTTGAGTCGATGGAGTCTTGGCTGGTGGAGCCAGAGGACCACACAGGCTTGGGCCTGCTCTCCAAATAAAGCGAAGAGTGAAGCCCCTTCAGTCTGACTGACAGGCTGTCAGCAAGGCTTCGAAGCACACATAGGCATGTGACTAGCCGAAAGCAAAAAGGAGGCAGTCTCGCTCTCCCTCTTTCTTCTTCTCTTTCTCCCTCTCTCGTTCTTCTTCTCTCCCGCCCTAACACTCTCCCCAAGCACGCCCATGTGTTGAATTTGGAGGATGCTCAGAAATTAGGTGGTGTTAAAGTAAATGTTTCTAGTACAATCAATGAGGCAAAAAAAAAAAAAAAAATGAACAAAAGTTGACCCATGCCTTTACCGGTATTTGAGTAGCAGTTTGCTTTGATTTGAATACTTAATTTGTCAAAGATTACTGGACTAATTCTTGTTTTTGTTTTCAATAATAACCTGGCTTAACTGGTCACGTCAACCATAGTCCAGACTGCTTCCTGATTCCTCCATCAGGTTGCTCCATTAAGCATATGCAATGGACACACACACACACGCACACACAGTCTTGTACAGCTCACATTGTGGGGACACACAATTCAGTCCCATTCAAAGTCCTATTTTCCCTAAACCTAATCCGTACTCTTACCCTAAGCCTAGCTCCTAACCCTTAATGTAATTCTAACACTAATTCTAACCTTAACCCTAAACCCCCTAGAAATAGCATTTGACCTTGTGGGGACTAACTGTCCCCAGTTGGTCAAATGTTTGTTTATTTACTTTTCTTGTGGGGACTTCATGTCCCCACAAGAATAGTTAAACATGTCCACACACATCTCACTGCTCTAATGGGCCATTATGTCCAGTGTTACATCTCACTGCTCTAATGGGCCATTATGTCCAATGTTACATCTCACTGCTCTAATGGGCCATTATGTCCAGTGTTACATCTCACTGCTCTAATGGGACGTTATGCCCAGTGTTACATCTCACTGCTCTAATGGGCCATTATGTCCAGTGTTACATCTCACTGCTCTAATGGGCCATTATGTCCGGTGTTGCATGTCTAATGGTGCATTATGTCCAGTGTTGTGTCTCTAATGGGGAATTATGCTCGCCTGCACATACAGTACTCACAGGCTGCATCCCAAATGGCATCCTATTCCATTTATAGTGCACTGCTTTTGACCAGGGTCCATATGGCTCTGGTCAAAAGTAGTGCGCTATAGACGGAATAGGGTGCCGTTTGAGATGCCGCCTTATCCTCAGCTCCCTGGTCATCATAGCAGCACCCATCCGTAGCACTCGCTCCAGCAGGTATATTTCACTGGTCATCACCAAAGCCAACTCCTCCTTTGGCCTCCTTTCCTTCCAGTTCTCTGCTGCCAATGACTGGAACGAATTGCAAAAATCACTGAGGCTGGTGACTCATATCTCCCTCACTAACTTTAAGCATCAGCTGTCAGAGCAGCTTACAGATCATTGCACCTGTACACAGCCCATCTATAAATAGCCCACCCAACTACCTCATCCCCATATTGTTATTTATTTTTTTGCTCCTTTGCACCCCAGTATCTCTACTTGCACATCTATCACTCCAGTGTTTAATTTCTAAATTGTAATTATTTCGCTACTATGGCCTATTTATTGCCTTACCTCCCTAATCTTACTACATTTGCACACACTGTATATATATTTTTCTATTGTGTTATTGACTGTACGTTTGTTTATCCCATGTGTAACTCTGTGTTGTTTGTGTCGCACTGCTTTGCTTTATCTTGGCCAGGTCGCAGTTGTAAAACTGGCGTACCTGGTTAAATAAAGGTGAAATAAAATAAATGCAGACAGTCTGTCTGCTCTTTGGTAGTTTTCTCCATAGCCGAGATTTCACATTTCTTCTGGTCTAGTGGAACTAGCAAAGAGGGATATGACCATACGTCTAAAAGCTTTTCATGTTCATCCTTTTCACAGATACGGTCTTTGGCAACGGAA
The DNA here is from genome assembly GCF_045679555.1 of Salvelinus alpinus. Classification (NCBI taxonomy): domain Eukaryota; kingdom Metazoa; phylum Chordata; class Actinopteri; order Salmoniformes; family Salmonidae; genus Salvelinus; species Salvelinus alpinus. The sequence continues at coordinate 82,192,691 of NC_092089.1, read as the reverse complement.
AGACCCCGGACTATCTCCTCTTAGGCAACATGGTTTATACAGTAAGTATGTGTCTCAAATGGCACCCTTTTCCCTGTGTGTGTGTGTGTGGTGCACTATGAAGGGAATAGGGTGCTATTTGGGACACCACCTGAGTCTTTTTTGGATGAGCACACAGTCAGTTCAGCCCTCCCCTGACTGATAACCAGTGTTGTATTTCTGCTTTTTTAGCTTTGAGAATGAAGACATCTTTGTCTGTCTATCCGTAACCTTGTGTTAGCCTCAGCGTCTTGCTGTGAGATTATTTATCAGTTTGTTTTGAATTTATTTATTTATTTTTGATTGTCTTGAGCGTCATTACTGTGTTTTGATCAAATATGTGTGAGTCAAACAGTATTTCAAGTTCTAAACTAAGGAATACACCTTTAGCTGTCATATATAAAATGCTATCTGTCAGTGCCTTTTCCTGTCAAACTTCTGACTTTGATTTTGACTTATTCTCAATGGCGAGGAAGATGTTGGTTTAGCATTTAACATTGATGTTCTGTTTCCTAGTTTGTGGTCATCACCGTGTGCCTTAAAGCTGGCCTGGAGACCTCGTCGTGGACTATGGTAGGCTCTCCTCTCACTACAATATCTTGTCTTTTCATCGTCATTCTCTTATGGTACCACAGACACTTGTAACAAAGGCAGATCTTAAAAGGTCTATAATAATGCTCCATCCAGCTTTTCCTCTTCCTCCTGCCACTCCTGGCCACCATTCACATGACATAGGCTTTTCAGCAGAGCTACTAGCAGAATAACTTAGTCATTGTTTAATTACTCTACAATAAGATGGTTAGTACTCTGTATTTACTGTTGGAACTCTCACTGCCAACACTGTATTTATGTAAAGACAAAAGGAAGTAACATTCTCTGTCTCCTCCAGTTCAGTCACATTGCCATCTGGGGCAGCATCAGCCTGTGGGTGGTGTTCTTCGGTATCTACTCCTCTCTGTGGCCGCTCATCTCTCTGGCTCCGGACATGTCTGGCGAGGTAAACACTCATCTTACCCTCCACCCTCCTTTAAACCCAGCAAAACATGTCTGATCACCTCTTCATTCCCAGAAAGTTAGTAAGGGCTCCATTGGAAAATTAGCAAACGTTGTAGGAACATTCACCCCCCCAGCAGTGATAAACCCTACTGTATCATGCTGTCATTCATCACTCAACAGAATGTACAGTATCTCCTAACATTGCTGTTACTAAGGGTGGTAGTTGTTGGGAAGAATTTCAATGTGTCTATGCCGTAACCCAACTCTGTGTTTCTCATCGGAGGGCCAGAGGGGATCTAGACTGTCGGACTGACAGATTCTGGGTTGTGTTGCGGAATGACTTAATTGGGCCCAATTAGCCAACTGTTTGTGTTATGTCACCCTCGCTTGCCCCCTAAGTATCTGCAGGTGACGGTGAAACCTTGTCGCTGTACGGAGGAGCGATTCAACAATTCACACTAAAATCTGAAGTATTTGTGGTGGTGTTGTCAGCAAAGTTATATTATAGCAGGTATTTGTGTCTCAGCATTGTATTTGTAATACATCAAAATTGTTCTGAATATCTGTTTGATTCTGTTTAAGGTAAAGTGTCTAAAATGCATTTTGCGGTATGACATGTGTAAGGCACTCCTCCCTTGGTGCATCCCTGCCCACACACACACACACACACACACACACACACACACACACACACACTGGTGCTTTCATCCAGTCCCTGCAGTTCTGGAGTAAAGGGAGTGATGGTGCTCTCTGGACAGCTTGGTAACCCTATGCCTAGCTCAGCCGTGGGGTTCCCAGTACATCATCACACTGGAATTATGTTCCTGACACCCGAGAACATATCAGAGTCCTGCTAAATGACACCAGGCCTCCCAGGCCCCAGTTGTGGCAGAGGAAGAGGGGAGGTCTCTACAGGGTCGTTCCACCTCGAAACCCACCATCTCAGATTGTTCTGATATTGTTTCTGTTAGAAACAGATAAGATCTCTTTGAGCTAATTGATTGCATCCAAATTGGCCATTTTAATTTATAGGATTCATGTAATATTCAATAACTATAGTCCCTAATATTCGATTTGGACCAAACAGTTTTCTAACAATGAGTAGGGACATGAGGAATCCAAAGAAATAGTCAAAAGTCAACGACGGACCGCCCACACCAATCCCACAACGAGTATATAGTATCAGTTCTCTGTCTTACAAAGGAGTATGGAGCTGCAGCTCGGGTGTTGTTTCTCATCCGTTGTAATGTGTTCTCAGTGAAGTTGGTGATGTTTTCTTCCCCCTGTTCAGATACAGTTGTCATTGAAGTTATGTTTAGGTCCCATCCTACGTCCTTCTTACCAGATTCTGACCACTATTACAAAATTATATATTGGTTTGCTTATATATTGAGTCATTAAAACTAGTTTTTCAACCACTCCACAAATTTCTTTATTAACAAACTATTGTTTTGGCAAGTCGGTTAGGACATCTACTTTGTGCATGACAAAAGTAATTTTCCAACAATTGTTTACAGACAGATTATTTCACTTATAATTCACTGTATCATAATTCCAGTGGGTCAGAAGTTTACATACACTAAGTTGATCGTGCCTATAAACAGCGTTGGAATATTCAAGAAAATGATGTCAAGGCTTTAGGAGCTTCTGATAGGCTAATTGAAATCATTTGAGTCAATTGGAGGTGTACTTGAGGATGTATTTCAAGGCCTACCTTCAAACTCAGTGCCTCTTTGCTTGACATCATGGGAAAATCAAAAGAAATCAGCCAAGACTTCATAAAAAAAATTGTAGACCTCAAGTCTGGTTCATCCTTGGGAGTAATTTCCAAACGCCTGAAGGTACCACGTTTATCTGTACAAACAATAGTATGCAAGTATAAACACCATGGGACCATGCAGCCGTCATACCGCTCAGGAAGGAGACGAGTTCTGTCTCCTAGAGATGAATGTACTTTGGTGCGAAAAGTGCAAATCAATCCCAGAACAACAGCGAAGGACCTTGTGAAGATGCTGGAGGAAACAGGTACAAAAGTATCTATATCCACAGTAAAATTAGTCCTATATCGACATAGCCTGAAAGGCTGCTCAGCAAGGAAGAAGGCACTTTTTGGAGAAATGTCCTCTGGTCTGATAAAACAAAAATAGAACTGTTTGGCCATAATGACCATCGTTATGTTTGAAGGAAAAAGGGGGAGGCTTGCAAGCCGAGGAACACCATCCCAACCGTGAAGCACGGGGGTGGCAGCATCATGTTGTGGGGGTGCTTTGCTCCAGGAGGGACTGGTGCACTTCACAAAATAGATGGCATCATGAGGTAGGAAAATTATGTGGATTTATTGAAGCAACATCTCAAGACATCAATCCAGAAAGTTAAACCTTGGTCACTAATGCGTCTTCCAAATGGACAATGGACCCCAAGCATACTTTCAAAGTTGTGGCAAAATGGCTTAAGGACAACAAAGTCAAGGTATTGGAGTGGCCATCACAAAGCCCTGACCTCAATCCCATAGAACATTTGTGGACAGAACTGAAAAAGCTTGTGCGAGCAAGGAGGCCTACAAACCTAACTCAGTTACACCAGCTCTGTCAGGAGGAATGGGCCAAAATTCAACCAACTTATTGTGGGAAGCTTGTGGAAGGCTACCCGAAACGTTTGAACAAAGTTAAACAATTTAAAGGCAATGCTACCATATACTAATTGAGTGTATGTAAACTTCTGATCCACTGGGAATGTGTTGAAAGAAATAAAAGCTGAAATAAATTGTTCTCTCTAATATTATTCTGACATTTCACATTCTTAAAATAGTGGTGATCCTAACTGACCTAAGAGAGGGCGTTTTTAGGAATGGTGAAAAACTGAGTTTAAATGTATTTTGCTAAGGTGTATGTAAACTTCTGACTTCAACTGTAGATGATTTGGATATGAAGAGCGAAAATGCAATGCAATAGGTACTATTGACCTGCTTTGGATTTCTGAAATGACATGGAACGACCCTGCACTAGCAGCAAACACCTCTCTTTCGCTGACTCGCTTTCCCTCTGTCACTGTTGCTCTGTCGTTCTCGCTTGATCTCTCACTAACACTTTCTTTCTCTCTGCCTCTTCCCCTCTCCTCTTTCTTTCCCATATTCTCTCTTTTCCATGTTCTCTCTCTTTCCCCCCTCCCTCTATCACCCACCCTCCCCTCTGTCTCTGTGTCTGTTTGTAATGCCTGAGGGTCATGATGATATAGACACCACTTCTTGTTCTACAGTTTCTGACTCCACAATTCACCTCATTCAAGAAAGACGTTGAGCAATGGCTGACTTAATGCGATAGCATTTGTCAGTGTCAGTGAGTTTGAGCTTTACTTGGACGATTGACAAGACAGGTGCCTTGGACCATCCCTTAAACATCTTGAAACAGACGTCTTAAGTTTGACAAGATGCTTGGTTGGCCCAGGCCCAAACCACACATAAATTTTAGCCTTGAGTTGACGTGGATGAAAAAGGAAGATTCAAATCGGATATTTTCAGAGGAGGGACATGAGCTGCTATAGTAAGGGGCTTAGGCACACCTTACGAGATGACACGGCAAACACCATCACCCTGGCCCGTCTCCTGGCGATTTCCTGTCGCTATCAACAACACAGCTGTAAGGATGTTAGAGCATAGATAACTCTGTGCCTTTCCGACACCTGCCATTTCCTTTGCTTTTGCCAGCGTCTGCAGGGAACAGTACTTCCCCTCACTCTCACACTCACTTGACCGCTTGTCATCGACACTTTGGATTCACCCCTCAACAGGTGCGCCTCACATTCCTCCCGCAGTTTGTGCCAAGCGATAAGCAACACGTTCTCCTCAGTGTTTTGCTCAGAAGGGAGAGGTTCATATTTTGGCATACTACAGACGTACAGCAGAGAGACAGATGGAGAAGTTTTCTATACGAATGAAATATGAACATTTAAGAGAGTAGAATTAAAGATTATCTTCACAATTTGTATGTATTTTGTGTCCTGAGAACCTTCACTGAAAGTAAACTTTTCTGAAATTGAACCCCCCAAAAATGTCGGATTAACAAAGCCTTTTGGGTTACTTTGATCAGTCGTAGTCATGAAACGTTAACAGTACTTGGAGGGGCTACATATCAGTTCATGTAAAATAAAAAGGTATTAAAAAGAAGAAATCTAGGACACCGATAATGTAAGGTGACTTCGCCGTCTCCTTGTGCTCTGGTCAAAAGTAGTGCACTATGTATGGAATATGGTGACATTCACTCACACGTTTGTTTGAATGGAATTATTTATATTGAAGTGCAACTGTAGAGCCTCCAGTGCAGGCAGCTCATCAGGACTCGCTTTCTTTGAAGAACAAGAATGCCCCTACAGAATGCCCCTATAGAATGGCACAGAGGCCAGCTGCACCTCACTAGATAACCCATCCTCTCTCGACTCAGGCCAGCTCCACCCAGCAAGGACCAGTCTAGGACCATAGAGATGGTGTGTGTTTTGACGGTGCGGGTGTCTCCGTGCATGCTTGCGTGTGTGTGTGTACTATCACCAGTGACACAGTGACACTGAAGTAGCAGGGCCACAGATGACAGATCTCGCAATTTCTCCGCTATCTCCAAAATCACCAGGGATCCCTAAAAACTCTGGGGGATGAGTGAAAAGTTTTATAGAACCCACAAGGTTCCTCACTATTAAACCTGTGACAGCCCTATGATGGAATTAAAGGCACTTCAGCATTTCAGTTGACTTTGTCCCCTCCACTGGTTTCCCTCTGTGTCTGTGTTTTAGGAATACTTAAGGCCTTTAAGAGCCGCGCCTGTGTCGTATGGTAGCCCCCTCTGCGCTATCGTTGAAAACCCAATGATTTATGGAAGACTTGAGCGGCTGTGGAAGCCACGGGATAGTCCATGGTGTGAGACTTTGCTGTGTTATGCGTGTCAGTATATGTAGTTGAATGGCCATGGATATGGGCGTACTTGTCGTTATCCGTGAGCTAATACATGTCAAACTGACACAGTCTGTCGGCTAATCTATCTCACTTTAATAATTCTTGAGTCACGTTGTAAATCACTATCGGACAGTTGTGCCTGGATGACTTCTGTTGAGCTATTACTGTTTTTGTTAGCGTTCTGTCCTATGTTTTTCTTCGGGATATCTCAGGGCTATTGAGAGGCGACATGCAGAGAGTAAACAGATGGACCCAATTGAGCAGGCCCAGTTTAAGTTTTCCATAGTAAAAGCTTAGTGGGGTGGGGGTGTTAGGGATTTGCTTTTGCGTTGCAATGATGACATGCAGGGAATTTGTGGGCCGCGTCCGAACAAGGCCCCTCACACACTCTTGCTCTCTCTTTCTCCTTCGCTCTCGCTCTCTTTCTCCTTCGCTCTCTCTTCAGAGCATTAAGTTTGCCTCCATCTCTTTTCTCTCCCATCATCCTCAGGGACTGGCTTTTTCATTCTGCGGCTGTGTTTACACTCAATAACCTTAAGGATTTGGTTTCGGGTGGTAGCATGGAGCTGGTCGTGAGGGACTTTTTTGGGGCTTTTTTTGACCAAACGTACAGATCCAGCTTCAATTTGAAGCATAGAAATCTGCACCCTCAAATCACCCAATAACCATTTCCCTAGATCCTTAGCTCCATAGCAGAACAATCTACCCCTCTGTTCCAACTTCCACCCCAGTCGTATGGTCCGGTAGAGCCAGCTGAATTTAGCCAAACGGACATGGATGGAGGTAGACCAAATCATTCACTGGGACTGGATTTGACTTAAAAAACCCTCGTCCTTTCATAGGGCCCAATAATAATAAAAAATGCCGTACAAAGAGACTCTGCACCCAGGCTGCTAGTGTCCAAATATTAGCACCCAGAGGCTTTAGCTATGGCAGCACCAGGGCCATGCAGAGAAAAGGGGAAAGACTCAAATCTGACAGCCTTTCAGATATGACAGAAAGAGACGTGGTAAGAGTGAGGTGTGTGTGTTTGCATGCTTCTGTGTGTGTGTGCGTATGCGGTGGGCGTGTGTGTAAAGTTGGCTTTTCTCAATCTGCTTTCTAAAGCCAAAGGCCTCGGAACGGGGTGAATAGTGAAGGCCTTAATTGTCCTTCCTTCATATTTACCATCACAATGGCAGGCATTAACATTCTTGGGGCCACACTATCACTGTGGCCTGCCAGGCATGATCAGCCAACTGCTGCTGCGCTGAGACCCCCTGATCAATGCATCCAAGCATAGTAATCAGACGCCGCAACTCTGAGCCGATTGGATCAGTCTGTCCCTTGACAGTCGCATAAAGGATGGTTTGAAAAGTCAGTTTTCTTAGACTGAGACGCAAAGTTTTAAGAATGTGAAAAATGACAAACGACTGTTGGCGTGTCCATATCGTATTCAGAGTGAAACCACTGCTTCATTTTGTAGATCTAAATACATTTACAATGTGTACCTCAAACAAATATCCTTCTACAGCTCTGCAACAGCAAGAAAAGCTTGCTGGTCTGCTCCAAACCAGATCTAAGGATTTAAGTGACACACTGAATGTTCTTTCACTTATGGCTATGAACTAACTTGGCTGTGTGTGTGTGTGTGTGTGTGTGTGTGTGTGTGTGTGTGTGTGTGTGTGTGTGTGTGTGTGTGTGTGTGTGTGTGTGTGTGTGTGTGTGTGTGTGTGTGTGTGTGTGTGTGTGTGTGTGTGTGTGTGTGTGTGTGTGTGTGTGTGTGTCCAGTGGCTGTGAGGGGGTTGACAGCCTGTCAAAACACTCTGCCCTGTAGCTACGGACACCACTGTCTGCCCGCCCAGACGAGTTTGTTCGTTTGTCCTAAAAATACACCCAACTGTACCCCAGCTCCATCTCTAGCATCTACCAAAATGGCTGGCTCGGCCAGTATTTAGTGTGTCTGTCTTCAAATCCTCAATAGATAAACATTTATTAAGATTTAGTTGAGTGTTGAATTTACAGATTAGCGAAGTAGTCAGACCTTCAGTGCAGTTTGCTGTAAATGTTTTAGTTATGATTTGTTGTTTTGTATATATTGTTTGTGCTTTGAATTATTTATGATGATATTTTGGAACAGTATTTGTAAGAAGTTGGAGTTTAAATTAGGAGCAGGTTTATTTTCCATGCTCGTTGACTTCGATTTAATGTATTTAATGTGCTGAGACACTGTCCGCGGTTTATTTTTTTAATTATTTGAGACACTTTAAATGCGGCTATTAAAATGTGTGATGCATTGGATGAAAACAAAAATAATTAAAGTTGGCGTTACGATAAAGAAAAGTCTATGTTTCTACCCGGGACTGCCTAACTTCAAACTTGACGTGAATATGTCCTGTGCGCTTATGTAATTTTCCCTCTACTTGTATTTTGGTCACTGCTGGCCAAAATAGAAAAGCTCCATTCATTCCAATACCATTTCAAACATTCGGAAAAAGCCATTTTGATTTCCACTCATTTGGGATTTCCTCTCTCCCTGATGTTTTGTCAGACATCATAGTCCATTTGCCTGATAATGGAGAGCAGATTAGCTCATTTAGGAACACCTGAACCCTTTGATAACTTTGACATTGATCCGTGTGTGTGTGTCTCCTAAGGCGCCATCCCAGGGTCCGGCCTGTTCCTAATTACAGGAAGACCCTTGTCTGGGGGCCCCTGCGGTTTGAACAACTGGCACAAGCATGTACTGCCCAAATTGCTGATGCGAGGAGGCGTGTGTTTTGCTTTTTGACATGTAATGACCGATAGTTTCACAGCAGCCAGGCCAAAGCAAACACAGCCCTGCGCAGACGGCTGTATGTGACGGCCCGCGCCAAGAGGATTCCTCTCTGTCTCCGCCCCGCCAGACCAAATGGAACATACACAGTTGTAGTTGCCCACCATCTTTGTATAGGTCAATGGAAAGACTACCTTTTAGAACTGAACTCAGTGGACTTTCATGTGTTGCTGCTATCCCCTTCTAATGTTTCTCTTTCCTTGTACTGAGGATCGAGTGAACGCCCTTCAGGCATCATCAGGGCAACAGGTTGCTAGTGGAGAAGGGTTTCGGAGGTTCGAGTTGAGAATCCCCTTCACCCTTCTTCCCATTGATACCTCACCAGTGAACTGTCTGCTGTGGATGCATCCCGCTCCGCTACACCGTCATTCCCCACCTGCTCTTGAGGCCAGTCATTGTAGCTAACAGTTGTCATCAGGATAGGAAATTAATGGGTTGGGGCAAAAATGCCATTGAAAATGTGATGACAAGTATGAAGAAGTGTTTCCTACTGTATTTCCCCCACTCTGGCTAAAAGTTGCCTTTTGGCACAGATCTAGGATTAGCTACATGCTTACCTTAATCATTTGAGGGTTGAATGCAAAACTGACCTTAGATAAGCTACACCCTACCCCACCCCCCGCTCCACTCTGTCCACAGGTATGTTGTCCAATACCTCTTCCTTGTCAGAACTGGAGCTTTACCCAAGGTTTCTCTACTGATAGGGAATAATTGGAATAAGGGGTTTGGACATGGTTCCCATTGGTCCGTTTGGAGAGTGAAAGAACACCACAGTAACTGCATACCCTAGTAAAGAACACCACAGTAACTACCTACCCTGGTAAAGAACAACACAGTAACTGCCTACCCTGGTAAAGAACACCACAGTAACTGCATACCCTAGTAAAGAACACCACAGTAACTGCCTACCCTGGTAAAGAACACCACAGTAACTGCCTACCCTGGTAAAGAACACCACAGTAACTGCCTACCCTGGTAAAGAACACCACAGTAACTGCCTACCCTGGTAAAGAACAACACAGTAACTGCCTACCCTGGTAAAGAACACCACAGTAACTGCATACCCTAGTAAAGAACACCACAGTAACTGCCTACCCTGGTAAAGAACACCACAGTAACTGCCTACCCTGGTAAAGAACACCACAGTAACTGCCTACCCTGGTAAAGAACACCACAGTAACTGCCTACCCTGGTAAAGAACACCACAGTAACTGCCTACCCTGGTAAAGAACACCACAGTAACTGCCTACCCTGGTAAAGAACACCACAGTAACTGCCTACCCTGGTAAAGAACACCACAGTAACTGCCTACCCTGGTAAAGAACACCACAGTAACTGCCTACCCTGGTAAAGAACACCACAGTAACTGCCTACCCTGGTAAAGAACACCACAGTAACTGCCTACCCTGGTAAAGAACACCACAGTAACTGCCTACCCTGGTAAAGAACACCACAGTAACTGCCTACCCTGGTAAAGAACACCACAGTAACTGCCTACCCTGGTAAAGAACACCACAGTAACTGCCTACCCTGGTAAAGAACACCACAGTAACTAACTGCCAAAGCTACTTCCTTTGCTCCAGGCTTCTCAAGATCATAGTTAAAACCCCAACAGCAACATGTGTCATTTAGTCACAGTGGATTACCATGTATTGTCAAACTGGGTTGATCCATGTAATTATTTTGCCTATTCAGTTGTTTATTGTGGGTAATTTGGTTGTTATTAAAGATGTAACAAGACTGCCTAAAGCAATCTGAGCCTTTACTGCTGCACCTACTGAGCCCTGTTTTGTCTGCAATGACCTAAGGAATGTGTTCCTGTTTTTCTGTATGTGCGTGTGTCTCAGGCGGACATGATGTTCAGTTCGGGAGTCTTCTGGATGGGCCTGATATTCATCCCTGTCACCTCCCTGGTCTTTGACGTGGCCTACAAAGTGTGAGTTCCCCCCACTCATCACCACCACCCCCTCTACATGTTATGCTCACGGGAAATTCCTTAGATCACATGTAGACATTTACATATAGAAATAAATGTAGAATGTACAATTACATATAGAAGTCATTTATAGGATCTCTGTGGTGCCGGGGTTGGAACCGGTTCAGTGAACAGAACCGAAAAGCGTAAAATAATTTTTTCAGAGGAACAGAATCAGAACCGCAAAAGAAAGCGATCCATATTGTTCCGAAACAGAACTGTTATTTTTAAAACATGGGAACCGGTTAATAACTTTATTTTACACTCTAGGCATTTTTTTCCAGTCCCACAAGAAACACAACAAAGCACCTATGCAAAGCCCTCACTCTGTCACTCAGAAACGTATTCTAGTGTCAGCTAAAAATTCTTTGCTTAAAAATAAATAAATCAGGAAATGGGAAATACTAAATAAATACTAAACAGGTCTCAGACATGCAGGTGTAACATTTATAGTTACCGGTATATCATGTTTTTTTTTGCAGATTCTGCTCTAGGAGAAATGTCTTGAGAAACTATTTAGACCACCAATAAATAACATGCAGTGTAACATTTTATAGTTATTTGATTCATAGCAAGAGATTCAGAGTTTATATAAGTGTGGACCATTCAGAATGAAATTATTAATTGAGGTCATTGGGAGACTTAGTTTAGGTATCTCAACTCTGAATCAGTCTCATAGTTCTGGGGAATCCAGAGGAATCACATTTACAGCAGATTGAAGCAGCAACTAAAAGCTAATTGTGGTGTCATTTACCGGACATCTACTTCGCCTCTGATATGCAGAATTAATTCAGATTGCATGTACACTTTTGAGAAAGCCTCTTGGACTGATTTGGGATGGTGTGTTACATAGAGATACAATATAATCCTACTGTATAATAATATAAGGAATAGTGTTGTATTTAACGCTGTGGTTGTGAATGCCTGTTGGTGACGTCTGCTCCTTTTGAGCCACAGTGTGAAGAAGGTGTGCTTTAAGACCCTGGTGGATGAGGTGCAGGAGCTGGAAGCCTTGTCCAAGGACCCAGGAGCCCTGGTGCACGGGAAGAGGTACTGGACCGTCTCTCACCCTTTTCTCACCTTCCTCCTTTTCCAAGAGGACATCCCAAATGGCACCCTATTCCCTATAAAGTGCACTATTTTTGACCAGGACCCACCATATAGGGAATAGGGTGCTATTTGGGACGCAGACTTGAAAATGCTTTGTTTATAGGTTAGCTTTTATCCTTCACAGTACACAAGACCCTTATAAACTCAGCAAAAAAAGAAACATCCTCTCACTGTCAACTGCGTTTATTTTTCAGCAAACTTAACATGTGTAAATATTTGTATGAACATAAGATTCAACAACTGAGACATAAACTGAACAAGTTCCACAGACATTTGATGAACAGAAATGGAATAATGTGTCCCTGAACAAAGGGGGGGTCAAATCAAAAGTAACAGTCAGTATCTGGTGTGACCACCAGCTGCATTAAGTACTGCAGTGCATCTCTTCCTCATGGACTTCACCAGATTTGCCAGTTCTTGCTGTGAGATGTCACCCCAATCTTCCACCAAGTCACCTGCAAGTTCCCGGACATTTCTGGGTGGAATGGCCCTAGCCCTCACCCTGCAATCCAACAGGTCCCAGACGTGCGCAATGGGATTGAGATCCGGGCTCTTCGCTGGCCATGGCAGAACACTGACATTCCTATCCAGCAGGAAATCACGCACAGAACGAGCAGTGTGGCTGGTGGCATTGTCAGGATGAGACTGCAGGAAGGAGGAGGATGTCTTCCCTGTAATGCACATTGTTGAGATTGCCTGCAATGACAACAAGCTCAGTCCGATGATGCTGTGACACACCACCCCAGACCATGACGGACCCTCCACCTCCAAATCGATCCCGCTCCAGAGTACAGGCCTCGTAACGCTCATTCCTTCAACGATAAACGCAAATCTGACCATCACCCCAGGTGAGACAAATCTGCGACTCATCAGTGAAGAGCACTTTTTACCAGTCCTGTCTGGTCCAGCGACGGTGGGTTTGTGCCCATAGGCGACGTTGTTGCCGGTGATGTCTGGTGAGGATTTGCCTTACCAACAGGCCTACAAGCCCTCAGTCCAGCCTCTCTCAGCCTATTACGGGACAGTCTGAGCACTGATGGAGGGATTGTGCATTCCTGGTGTAACTCGGGCAGTTGTTGTTGCCATTCTGTACCTGTCTCGCAGCTGTGATGTTTTGGATGTACCGATCCTGTGCAGGTGTTGTTACACGTGGTCTGCCACTGCGAGGGCAATCAGCTGTCCGTCCTGTCTCCCTGTAGCGCTGTCTTAAGCATCTCACAGTACGGACATTGCAATTTATTGCCCTGGTCACATCTGCAGTCCCCATGCCTCCTTGCAGCATGCCTAAGGCACGTTCGCTCAGATGAGCAGGGACCCTGGGCATCTTTCTTTTGGTGTTTTTGGAGTCCGTAGAAAGGCCTCTTTAGTGTCCTAAGTTTTCATATCTGTGACCTTAATTGCCTACCGTCTGTAAGCTGTTAGTGTCTTAACGACCGTTCCACAGGTGCATGTTCATTAATTGTTTATGGTTCATTGAACAAGCATGGGAAACAGTGTTTTAACCCTTTGCAATGAAGATCTGTTAGTTATTTGGATTTTTACGAATTATCTTTGAAAGACAGGGTCCTGAAAAAGGGCTGTTTCTTTTTTTGCTGAGTTTACAACCAGAACATCTCAATTACTTTTCTCCATATCATGAATTCACAAATTCTCTTTATATTACTTCATACACCGCATGTACAACACTTGACTTAGTCTATAACTTCTAAAAGTTTAAATGTGTATTTACCCCCTGAGGATTCAATAATATTTATCTTGGCTTCCCTGTTTTTAGTACGTATGGTGTAATCACGGTCTGCCTACTGTACACTATACGGTTCACTCTTACCTCTACTCTTTGAACTCTGCTCCAGGCCATCCATCCAGGCTGTTATACATGCTTGGATCATGACTCTCTCCCTCTGAAACTGTGTGAAGAGAAACTGTAGTGTACTGTAGAGCCTCCAGCTAATTAGAGACTTGCATCTTGAGCTAAACTCCCAGAGATGATTTACGTTGCAAATGGCACTGTATAGTGCACTACATTTGGCCAGGGCCCATAGGGAAATGGGTGCCATTTGGGACACAGCGATCAGTTAGCCGGGTCCCATCGATGGCCTGTGGAGTGCATTAGCATGGATCAGACCAGTGTGAAATCTCCTGCCGGTTGAAAGTGATCTCCCCTATCTGGCCACAGGCCCAGGCCCAGTAGGCTAGGAACCTGGCCCGGGACCGGACGCATGTAGATGCACTCACTCAGTTCCTTTCTCACACTCACGCAATTATATACACACACACACCACACATGCACACTCTCTCTCTCGCACACACACAGAATCCACCCCTTCTTCCTCTCCCCCATGCCTGGTCTCTCCTCAGAAGGAAGTGCAGTTGGCTTGTGTCTCCTCTGTCCTGTGGAGGACTGTACTGGGAGAGAGAGGGCTTGATGTATGGGTGGTTAAATCTGTCTGAATGGCTCACCATGGCACTCACTGTCTCTCTGTCTTTGCAGTCTGACGGAGAGGGCACAGCTCCTGAAGAACGTCTTCAAGAAGAGCACTGTCAGTATGTACCGATCGGACTCCATGCAGCAGAATCTGCTACGTAAGTCACACACACAATATTAAAACATGCACACACCTCACACCCTGACCTGAAGGAAAGCCCTCATGCTGTTTTTCTCTCTGTAGCAGCACTGGTCCAACACACCAAGACAGGCTTTTGAATTGAGTGTAGTTCCTATGTGGACACATAGCTCCATGCTATGGGGATTCTATATATATACTGTAGCTTCAAAGGGGACTCCGCTTGTGTCTTAAATGACAGCCAATGGGCCCTGGGAAAAGTAGTGTACTGCACAGGGAATAGGGTGCCATTTGGGATGCTGCCTCAGCGTTGGAGAAGTGCTAATACTCTGCTGATCCCACCGCTCTTTACAATTCGATATCCATGTTCCACATTAGCCAGCATGACATCCACATACATGATCCTGTCGTTAGCCTCATTAAGTAACACAAAAACATCCCACTGTTCCCCCGTTGGTGTCCCTCCGCCTGCTAATACAACCTCCCCACCACTATATTTGCATCCCAAATGGCACCCTTTCCCCTTTACAGTGCACTAGGGCTCTTGTCAAATGTAGTGCACTATATAGAGAATAAGGGGCTTTTTATGGCGCACACTAATGGAAAGTCACGTCCCATCTAATACAAATATCATAGTAGTCTAGATAGAAGCTATAAGACAACACAGATGGGTTTTATTTTGGATTGTAAACTGGGTGGTTCGAGCCCTGAATGCTGATTGGCTGACAACCGTGGTATATCAGACCGTTTACCACGTGTATGACAAAGCATTTATTTTTACTGCAGTAATAATGTTGGTAACCAGTTTATAATAGCAATAAGACACCTTGGGGGTTTGTGATATATGGCCAATATACCACGGCTAAGGGCTGTGTCCAGGCACTCCGCGTTGTGCCGTGGATAAGAACTGCCCTTAGCCGTGGATAAGAACTGCCCTTAGCAGTGGTATATTGGCCATATACCACACCCCCTCGGGCCTTATTGCTTAAATATACCACGGCTAAGGGCAGTTCTTATGTACGACACAAAGTGGAGTGCCTGGACACAGCCCTAGCCGTGGTATATTGGCAATATACCACAACCCCTCGGGCCTTATTGGTTAATTGGATTTATTTCTGTTTGTTTCGCTGATCTTTTTGTATGTTTTTTGTTTGTCTCGTAGGTGGGGAAGGGATCGTTCTTGTGTGACCCCTGTTTGTCTCGTAGGTGGGGAAGGGATCGTTCTTGTGTGACCCCTGTTTGTCTCGTAGGTGGGGAAGGGATCGTTCTTGTGTGACCCCTGTTTGTCTCGTAGGTGGGGAAGGGATCATTCTTGCGTGACCCCTGTTTGTCTCGTAGGTGGGGAAGGGATCGTTCTTGTGTGACCCCTGTTTGTCTCGTAGGTGGAGAAAGGATCGTTCTTGTGTGACCCGTTTGTCTATTAGGCGGGGAAGGGATTGTTCTTGTGACCCCTGTTTGTCTCGTAGGTGGGGAAGGGATCGTTCTTGTGTGACCCCTGTTTGTCTCGTAGGTGGGGAAGGGATCGTTCTTGTGTGACCCGTTTGTCTATTAGGCGGGGAAGGGATTGTTCTTGTGACCCCTGTTTGTCTCGTAGGTGGGGAAGGGATCGTTCTTGTGTGACCCCTTTTTATTTTGACGTTCTTACCTGTAGAGAAACGAAAACCCCCGATCTCTATTAGAAACCCAACCTATGCCCTTTTCACAGTATCGTGCCGATCCAAAACACATTGTCCTTTTCAGCAGGCTTTCAGCAACTATGGTGGATGTGTAACCAGGCCATCATAGTACAGTTTGGTTCAGCTCAATAGTGTGAAAAGCCCTCTGTACCCACCTCTCCTCCCCTGTGTGCTGTGACCTACAGTTGAAGTCGGAAGTTTACATACACTTAGGTTGGAGTCATTGAAACTTGTTTTAACCACTCCACAAATTTCTTGTTAACAAACCATAGTTTTGGCAAGTCGATTAGGACATCTACTTTGCTCATGACACAAGGAACTTTTCCAACAATTGTTTACAGACAGATTATTTCACTTATATTTCACTGTATCACAATTCCAGTGGGTCAGAAGTTTACATCCACTAAGTTGACTGTGCCTTTAAACAGCTTGGAAAATTCCAGAAAATTATGTCATGGCTTTAGAAGCTTCTGATAGGCTAATTGACATCATTTAAGTCAATTGGAGGTGTACCTGTGGATGTATTTCAAGGCCTACCTTCAAACTCAGTGCCTCTTTGCTTGACATCGTGGGAAAATCAAAAGAAATCAGCCAAAAAATTGTAGACCTCCACAAGTCTGGTTCATCCTTGGGAGCAATTTCCAAACGCCTGAAGGTACCACGTTCATCTGTACAAACAATAGTACGCAAGTATAAACACCATGGGACCACGCAGCCCTCCTACCGCTCAGGAAGGAGACGCTTTCTGTCTCCTAGAGATGAACGTACTTTGGTGCGAAAAGTGCCAATCAATCCCAGAACAACAGCAAAGGACCATGTGAAGATGCTGGAGGAAACAGGTACAAAAGTATCTATATCCACAGTAAAAGGAGTCCTATATCGACATAACCTGAAAGGCCGCTCAGCAAGGAAGAAGCCACTGCTCCAAAACCTCCATAAAAAAGCCAGACTACGGTTTGCAACTGCACATGGGGACAAAGTTTGTATTTTTTTGAGAAATGTCCTCTGGTCTGATGAAACAAAAATCTAACTCTTTGGCCATAATGACCATTGTTATGTTTGGAGGAAAAAGGGGGAGGCTTACAACCCGAAGAGCACCATCCCAACCGTGAAGCCCTAGGACCATCTCTCAGGACTACCTGGCCTGATGACTCCTTGCTGTCCCCAGTCCACCTGGCCGTGCTGTTGCTCCAGTTTCAACTGTTCTGCCTACGGCTATGGAACCCTGACCTGTTCACTGGACGTGCTACCTGTCCCAGACCTGCTATTTTCAACTTTCTAGAGACAGCAGGAGTGATAGAGATACTCTGAATGATCGGCTATGAAAAGCCAACTGACATTTACTCCTGAGGTGCTGACCTGTTGCACCCTCGACAACCACTGTGATTATTATTATTTGAACATTTGAACATCTTGGCCATGTTCTGTTATAATCTCCACCCGGCACAGCCAGAAGAGGACTGGTCACCCCTCATAGCCTGGTTCCTCTCTAGGTGTCTTCCTAGGTTCTGGCCTTTCTAGGGAGTTTTTCAGAGCCACCGTGCTTCTACACCTGCATTGCTTGCTGTTTGGGGTTTTAGGCTGGGTTACTGGACATCACTTTGTGACATCAGGTGATGTAAGAAGGGCTTTATAAATATATTTAATTGAAGCACGGGGTGGCAGCATCATGGTGTGGGTGTGCTTTGCTGCAGGAGGAACTGGTGCACTTCACAAAATAGATGGCGTCATGAGGTAGGACAATTATGTGGATATATTGAAGCAACATCTCAAGACATCAGTCAGGAAGTTAAAGATTGGACGCAAATGGGTCTTCCAAATGGACAATGACTCTAAGCATACTTCCAAAGTTGTGGCAAAATGGCTTAAGGACAACAAAGTCAAGGTATTGGAGTGCCCATCACAAAGCCCTGACCTCAATCCTATAGAAAATCTGTGGGCAGAACTGAAAAAGCGTGTGTGAGCAAGGAGGCCTACAAACCTGACTCAGTTACACCAGCTCTGTCAGGAGGAATGGGCCAAAATCCACCCAACTTATTGTGGGAAGCTTGTGGAAGGCTACCCAAAACGTTTGACCCAAGTTACACAATTTAAAGCAATGCTACCAAATACTAATTGAGTGTATGTAAACTTCTGACCCACTGGGAATGTGATGAAAGAAATAAAAGCTTAAATTAATCATTCTCTCTACTATTATTCTGACATTTCACATTCTGAAAATAAAGTGGTGATCCTAACTGATCTAAGACGAAATCTTTACTAGGTTTAAATGTCAGGAATTGTGAAAAACTGAGTTTAAATGTATTTGGCTATGGTATGTAAACTTCCGACTTCAACTGTATGTGAGTGGTGGTTACACATATTTAACGATTCATTAAATGCTGCAATATTATTCCCACAATGCACTCCTCTCACCGGGCCTTTTGAACTCATCTGCTGGCCTGCAGGTAGTGCCTGAATCATTTGAGACCTAAAGGTGAGTTAGGGGGTCAAAGGTTAGGATAAGAACTCCCGTAGTTGTAGGTAGTGGCTGTATAGCTAAGTAAAGAGAGGTGTCAGGTAACATGACTGCCCCTCCCTCGCTTAGCACTGGTCAAGCTTCTTGGGGAGCTTGAAAGACAAAAACAAAAAAGTTCAGTCAATGTCATTTTATAAGTTTATAAGTTATAAAGCCATTCTTTAATCCATTTTTATTCAGTTTATAAAAAAATGTTTTATGAGTTTTATGCTTTTGTTCCGAAATGGTTTACTTCAAGCGAAGTTTGTTTCTTTCTAATCACGTTTGGAATTTGAACGTCAGCCATCGTTTCTTACTCTGTCCATCTGTCCTGCTTGCAGACGGCTACGCCTTCTCTCAAGACGAGAACGGAGTGGTCTCCCAGTCGGAGGTCATCCGGGCGTACGACACCACCAAACAGAGGACCAACGAGTGGTGAAACCACGCCCCTCTCTGCCCGGCCGGCCTTTTAAGAGCCACACCCGTTTCCGACGGTGATTTGAACCTGACGGGGAAGTCTCCGGATAACCCCAGCCCGAGCATCGCAGGATATTGGACATGATAAAGGAAAAGAAAGAGGGATGTCTTGTACTTCAAAAAGGGAAAAAAATAGGAACAAAAAAAGTGTTCAAAAAGTATTCACTGCTGTAGTTGTGTGTCCAGCAGACATGAGCACTGTGCTTGCATTTTTAGCAGTCTGTGGTCTGAAGTTTCTCTGTTCTTGCTCTATCTAATGAAGAGGTTTCACTTCTTAATGTCTCCTCCATTCCTATTAATAGATCCCAAAAAATATGTAGTTTGCTCCAAAATCGTCAAAACTGTTGTATGTGTACTCCAATTGGTGACCGAATAATCCAGATTTGATTTTGACCCCACCAAATATTTTGTTTTGTTTGTAAATGCAGATTGCGAAATAGCAGTTGTAAATGCAATCTCTTTCAAGTCGGCTGTAGCTTCGATAAAAAAAAAAATCTCAACCAAGAATATTGACACTCCTGAGTCTATTCCAGCTTTGAATGGACCACTTCAGAACAGACATTTTGTTTTGTTGTTATTTTGCACTTCTACTGTATAAAAAGGCCTTACATTTGTTCATGCCTTCAGCCATACTTGTTTGTTTTTCTTCTAAATGTTTTTATTTTAGAATGATGTAGTTATCGTGCCCAAATTGAATAGTTTTTTTTTAATGATAGCCGCCTGCAACTCGTCCAATTTCCACCATTTTATTACAGCACTTCGATTGCTCTATACAAGTAATTGCATTCCACACGTTACTCGGCTGCAACAATCACAATGGTGCCTAACTAGACTTTTTCCCTGATTAGAATACGTAAGATACCCTAGCTAGCTAGTTTAGAACAGTGCTCTACCCACTAATTGGCAAGAGGAGCTCATTGTTCCCCATGTATTGCTCTCCAGTACACAATGTGGTAGAAAGTAAAGTGGTATATATAAAATCACAGGCTCCATTGTTGCTTTCTTTCTACCCAGTGTTTTGGGGGTGGCTGTATGACGATCTTGTTGAATTTCCGTATGCTTACAGTGGCGGCTCTTCTTTCAAAAACGTCTTTTCCCTTCGAATGGAGAGTTTATCCTTCTAACATAAGTGCCATTAGCTTAAGGGAGAGAGAAAATTTGCCAGGAAACTCCACACAGTATCAAAACGACTTTCTCTATAGTTATTTTGAGAATTTGTATTTTTATATTGGAGAAGTACGAATTTTTGCATTGTGACCGGCTTTGTAATGAATAATTGTCCATGTTTTTCCTTTTTTTCTCTCAGACAAAAAAAAGAATGCCCAAATGAATGCCGAAAATATATTTCTTAAATGTCTCGTTGTTATTATTGTCACTATAGTACCTGCTTTGTTTATTTCATAATTAACTGTGTTTGTTCTCTTCTCCCTATGGGAGAGCGGTTTCCATACCGGCTGCGTGTGTATGTGTGTGCGTTAATCCGCCATCTGCATGTGCATGTGCGTATGTGTGTGTGTAACCTCTTCTACTGTGGGTAACTTCTACATACGCATGTCTGTGTCATTTGTGTGAGACTGGGAGCCCTTAGAACATCAGGTCTCCTTTTGCATTCTTTGACTGTGTTTTTGTATATGTTTGAGGACGTATGGGTGACTGACTGTGTGTGTGGTGCCGCTTGCTCCTCTGGTCTGTCTGCATGACTCCAGGTATAATGATGGTGTACTGTCTGCTGCTGTATGGCCCTCTGTGTATGGCCAGACCTCAGCCCTGGGGGTCCTGGGCTCTGATGCTAAGGCTCTCGCTTGACAGGAGATGTTGCACAATGCACTCTGTTACCTTTCCAATAGTGGATATTTTGGTATTATCTGGTTATTGGTTTCAGTGTATTTTCTCTGGGTCTACATGTTTGTAACTTGTTTAGTTTTTTTTTTCTCATGCAGTGTACCTCTACTTTACTACAAACCTTTTTGTGTTTCTTCCTGGTTTACGTGAGGGTATCAGTAAAAATGTATTTGTTACGCTATCGTGTTTCGATTGATTAGATGTCAACTGCTGTCACGATTCCAAAATGCTGAATGTGAGTCTTCTGATGTGAAAGTGGTCGTGGAAGGCTTGGACTGTTGCTTTTTGTCTGTGAAAGTTGTGGGCTGCATGAATGGACTAAAACCTTCTCCGGTTAAGTGTTTATTGTACTACTTTGATTCTCCCTCAAGTGTTGGTCAATTTACAGAAAAAAATGCACTTTTCAATTTGTTTCAATATCATTTAATGATTGTTCTGCATGTTGGGACTGCAAACTTTTAAGTGTTCTGTCTTTTACTGCCATAAAGGACTACTACTAAAATAAACTTTTCAAACATGGAAACCAACCTTTGTCATCATCTACCATCACAGAAATGGAATGTTCCACTATCACAATATCTATGAATGTCTGTCTGCAGTTCAAATGGCACCCTATTCTTTGTAGTGTACTACTCTGGGCAAAAGTAGTGCACTATGTTAGGATAAAGTGCCATCCCTCATTTAGGACTTTGTAACCATCCAAAATGAGGGAAGGCAGCTAGTTGCGGAAGCAAACAGGGCATACAGAGCGCTGAGAACCTAAACAGGAAAAGGCAGGGGAGACTCAGGGAAAACATCATTCCCTTCCATGTGTGACAAACAAACAAATGCCGTCATTATGGTTATGATTTAGCTGACCCTCTCCTGTTGTATTCCCTGATGACTGGTCATCTGAGGTTTACTGTGCGGCCATGCGGTAGGATATCACATCCGTTATAATTACAAATATTTGTCTCTGTTATTGACAAAGTATCCACTATCATAACTGTATCACAAAACCAACCTAGATGGACGTGTCTGATCCGTCCAGTGTCCAGCAATCTACCCCATTTGGGAATGGGTAGTTTCTCTTTAGTCGTTAGTTTACAAAGCCATATTTTCCCAACCAGGTGTACCCTTGCTAGAGTATTCATACAGGAGTACTTGTATTACTGCCAATGTACCTTTTAAAAAGTGGAAATCTGTGAAGTATTTTCTTTGAGTTATGAGATGATTCAGAGCAGTATGATACCTCTAAAATACAGTATCTGAAAGAAGGTCAGTTCTAGTGTTTTTAATGACTAGGTGCCCTGTCAAATGCTTTAACAAGACCCTTAATAATATAGGAAAACTATTGTGGTGACATCTGAGCAAGAATAGCTCCAAACAGTAGGATGCAGGTCTGCCTGTGTACAGGTTTCTATTGGACTGGGGTGCTTGTCTGGCTAAACATAGTTGATCCTGAGACTTCCAAAAAAATGAGAAATGACAGCAACAACTTGGGTGTTGCTGTCATTTTTCCTTTGTTTGGCAGGTTCAGAATCTAGCCCCAAACACTATCCGCTTTATGAACTATTCCATCTTATCTGCCATAATAGGACAGTGATTTCCAAGTCGATTTCACGCTTTAATGACTAGGGAACAGAGCAGTCTTTGTGGACTCTTGCCATACCTGCTCGTGCAACCCAAAACTTCTCCCTATTTCTGGGACCAGTTGTTTTTAACACTGTGGCTATGACATGCTCATTGAGCATTGACAATGACTGATCTCATTGCCACATTCCTCATGTGAAGTATGGCGTAAGAGTGAGCGACAGGTAGCGAATAACTGATCTCCAACCGTTTTAGTTGCCTATATGTCTGCAGCTGAAGGGGAAAATCCGGTATTTGCAAGCCACATTTTTGCCTTAGTTTCATAAACAAATGGGGAGGCTGCAGTTGGGCTGAATGTTTAAAATACAAACTCAGGATTGTGGCTTTAACAGCCTAAAGGAAACCGTTGAAAAGCCATTTTCAAAAGATTGTACTATACAGTAAGTATTACTACCGAATGTATTCATAAATGAGCAATGAAGCAATTATCAACCATCCACTGTTAGATTATAAAATGTAGGTAACATTTTTCTTTGGAGTGTTTTTCACATTTTCTAATTTACTTCTATTTGTAGCGTTGCATGACAAGATAAAATACTGGACTCTTATTTGGTGTTGGCTAATATGATAGTTTATTGATTTGTGTGTCATAGCCCTACATAAGAAGTTGGGACACATCTGGTCTAGAGCATCAAACCAGTGAACACTGTACACAGTACATCCTTTGGCTTTGTCCACCCTACTGCACAACTTGGTGTCAGTCCTTTCCCTCTTTTTAGAGGGGCTTGTGATTGTCAAAATTATAATTTGAATTCCATTGCATTAAATGTCCAACAGCTTGCCAAAACAATTGCAGAACACTTCTGAAAAATGTTGATGCCACAAAAGTTATTGTGACAATTGAAAATCACCGTTTAACCAAAGTGTGTATAAAAGAAGACAGATACTCTTGATTACAATACAAATGTATATAAAAAGTGCATGACATTGAAAACGATAAAGACCAATAAACAGGTCCTGTCTGGTCTGAGCAGATTCCATTCCTGTAGGGTTTCCAAAACTTTTTCACTCAGGTTCCCCTTCCAGCATTGGAGAACATCTGTCACCACCCGCGCATGAGTGCACCGCGTCTATTTCTATGGGCACAAGCACTGTTCATGACAAACTCTTCACACCCCTCTTGTTGGTAGATTTTGTATTGTTGCAGTTTTAAAGCTAATTTCCTGCAATTCTACACATTTTCCCATGTCTAATGTGTATTCATGTGATATTTGAGTGACAAAAAAATTACAACATCTATGGGCAAAAAGAAAACGTTAGCTGACATTGACTAGTTCATGTGGACATTTCTGACAAGTTATAAATAGCTCTCTAAGATATGCAATGACTGACATGACAAGAGGAACTGATGATGCACTACCCAATTTTGAATTCGATTACAACTTTCAAGAGTAAGTTGAAAGCCGGACTGAGTCTTCCCCCCCCCCCCCCCCCCCCCGACCCGCACAGTTTGGGAACCACTGACTTAGACAAGACCCATGTATTCTGCTCGACTAGGGAGATTTCTTGTGGTTCATCTTGAGCACCGCCTAACTGTCCTGTCACCCAGTCTCCATTCAACAGGCCAACTGTACTGCACGTCAGCGCAGTCCTCCCCTTAGCCGCTGACTGTCTGTCAACACAACACACCAGGCTCATGTTCAGTAACGTTCACTGATTTAAAACGTCTCACAGCGTTAAACTAACTCATACTGGACAGGTTCAGGTAGTCCCTTCCTGTTTCGGTCCATTTTCTTCCGTTTGGTGCCTAGTGAACACAACCCTGCTCACATCACACAGTGCTCCTGTAATCCCCCTCCTCATTGCCCGTGGAGCCCCGTCAGCTCTGTCCAAAGTCTGCAAAGCCCTTGGCCCCGGAGAAGGGCTCCGGCTGCAGGGGGAAGAAGTATTGCTGGGGCAGCAAGAAGCCCGTGCCCTGGGCTGGGTGTTGGTGCATGGGCTGGTGCAGCTGGGCGTGGGCGTGGGGTTGCTGGCAGCCACCTGGCATGCAGGCCGTGGGGGAGGTGTAGGGGGGCGGCGGGGGTGGTGGCAGCAGCGGCTGGGGCGTGGAGGGGGAGAAGGATGCAGATGCTGACACCAAGCACCCGTGCTGCTGCTGCCCCTGACCTCCGCGCACCGAGCTGCCCCCGCCAGCCGAGCTGGAGCTGGTGGTGGCCGTGCTGGACTGGCGCGAGGGGGTGCGCAGGCTGGGTGGCGCAGTGGTCAGGATCATGGGGATGGTCTCGGTCTGGCAGCTGCGCAGGGGGAAACGGATAGGCTGCTGTGTAGGCTGCTTGGGCCGCAGGCAGGTGCAGCAGTAGACAGCAACCAGGGAGCCCACCACCACGAAGGCCACGAAGATGGAGCCCACCATCAGGAAGGGCACGTAGATGGGCTCTGCAAGGAGGAACAGGTGTTGGAATACTTGCATACTTGTACTTAAACTTTAACTTGAATACCTGTTTGAATACTTAAATTCATAATTTAACCTTTCGGTAATCACAGATCTGAATACTGGTTTGATTGGTGAAGGTAATAGGGTGGTAACATTGCTTACCCCATCAATCACTTATAGACATGTGCTAAGCTCATGGAAACAGGGCCAATAAGAAGTGGAGTTCATAGTTAATAACCCTATGTGGAGTCAGTGAAAATATGTGTGATACCAAGTGTAAACGTGTACAGACCTCAGTTGAAGTCGGAAGTTTACATACACCAAACTCAGTTTTTCACAATTCCTGACATTTAATCCTAGTAAAAATTCCCTGTCAACATGCTGACCAGACCGGACACGTCGCGTGCGCGAGCGTCGCAAAATAAATTTAGAAATCCATGTTATTCAATTATTGCACCCACACTGCTCGCGCGTGCCAACGAGCGTCTGCGTTGCCAAGGGCTAAAATAGAACTCCTTTCTATTTGTGACGCAGATCACGCTGCAAGTCCTGCCTCTCCCATCTCCTCATTGGTTTATGGAAGCAGGTACCCACGTGTCATCTCCTCATTGGTTATACCCACGTGGGTGATTGAAAGACGAAATGTTTGCCGGTAGTCGTGGTAATACTATGAAAGTTTAGATGCCAATCACCATATAAGTTCAACGATGAAAAAGCCTGGAAGGAGAGATGACTAGAAACGATTCGGTTGGCCATTTTGTGTGTGGATTAATTTGTCGGAATAGAGGACCTTGTGCAGTTCAGGTAAAATAACAACTCAATGTTTATATCCCAGGACAAATTAGCTGGTAACAGCAAGCTAGCTAAATAGAACAAATTAGCTAGCAAGTGCAAGCCATCGATAAGAAACAATACTGTGCAGCCGTATTCATTGACCTGGCCAAGGCTTTCGACTCTGTCAATCACCACATCCTCATCGGCAGACTCGATAGCCTTGGCTTCTCAAATGATTGCCTCGCCTGGTTCACCAACTACTTCTCTGATAGAGTTCAGTGTGTCAAATCGGAGGGTCTGATGTCCGGGCCTCTGGCAGTCTCTATGGGGGTGCCACAGGGTTAAATTTTTGGACCGACTCTCTTCTCTGTATACATCAATGATGTCGCTCTTGCTGCTGGTGAGTCTCTGATCCACCTCTACGCAGACGACACCATTCTGTATACTTCTGGCCCTTCTTTGGACACAGTGTTAACAACCCTCCAGGTGAGCTTCAATGCCATACAACTCTCCTTCATAAATACGAGTAAAACTAAATGCATGCTCTTCAACCGATCGCTGCCTGCACCTGCCCGCCTGGCCAACATCACTACTCTGGACGGCTCTGACTTAGAATATGTGGACAACTACAAATACCTAGGTGTCTGGTTAGACTGTAAACTCTCCTTCCAGACTCACATCAAACATCTCCAATCCAAAGTTAAATCTAGAATTGGCTTCCTATTCCGCAACAAAGCATCCTTCACTCATACTGCCAAACATACTCTTGTAAAACTGACCATCCTACCAATCCTCGACTTTGGCGATGTCATTTACAAAATAGCCTCCAACACTCTACTCAATAAATTGGATGCAGTCTATCACAGTGCCATCCGTTTTGTCACCAAAGCCCCATATACTACCCACCACTGCGACCTGTACGCTCTCGTTGGCTGGCCCTCGCTTCATACTCGTCGTCAAACCCACTGGCTCCAGGTCATCTACAAGACCCTGCTAGGTAAAGTCCCCCCTTATCTCAGCTCGCTGGTCACCATACCAGCACCCACCTGTAACACGCGCTCCAGCAGGTATATCTCTCTGGTCACCCCCAAAACCAATTCTTCCTTTGACCGCCTCTCCTTCCAGTTCTCTGCTGCCAATGACTGGAACGAACTACAAAAATGTCTGAAACTGGAAACACTTATCTCCCTCACTAGCTTTAAGCACCAGCTGTCAGAGCAGCTCACAGATTACTGCACCTGTACATAGCCCATCTATAATTTATCCCAAACAACTACCTCTTTCCCTACTGTATTTATTTATTTTGCTCCTTTGCACCCCATTATTTCTATCTCTACTTTGCACATTCTTCCACTGCAAATCAACCATTCCAGTGTTTACTTGCTATATTCTATTTACTTCGCCACCATGGCCTTTTTTCCCCATTTTTTTTTTCAACTCCCTTCTCACCTCACTTGCTCACATTGTATATAGACTTATTTTTCTACTGTATTAGTGACTGTATGTTTGTTTTACTCCATGTGTAACTCTGTGTTGTTGTATGTGTCGAACTGCTTTGATTTATCTTGGCCAGGTCGCAATTGTAAATGAGAACTTGTTCTCAACTTGCCTACCTGGTTAAATAAAGGTGAAATAAAAAAATTAAAAATTGCCATACATGTTTAATGCTTTTCAACCTGTCCCCAAATGAATGTAATAGGTACAGAGTTTGTTTTGATATTTTAACCTGCGTGTCGTGATCGTGTTTGGTGTAGGGGGACAAAATAAATGTATGCACGATAGCGCACTCGCGCAACCAGTTTGGGTTCCGTGAGATCAGTTATTATCAGCACTTTATTTTCAGAATGTGAAATGTCAGAATAATAGTAGAGAGAAGGATTTATTTCAGCTTTTATTTATTTCATCACATTCCCAGTGGGTCAGAAGTTTACATACACTCAATTAGTATTTGGTAGCATTGCCTTTAAATTGTTTAACTTGGGTCAAACATTTCAGGTAGCCTTCCACAAGCTTCCCACAATAAGTTGGGTGAATTTTGGCCCATTCTTCCTGACAGAGCTGGTGTAACTGAGTCAGGTTTGTAGGCCTCCTTGCTCGTACACGCTTTTTCAATTCTGCCCACAAATCTTCTACAGGATTGAGGTCAGGGCTTTGTGATGGCCACTCCAATACCTTGACTTTGTTGTCCTTAAGCCATTTTGCCACAACTTTAGAAGTATGCTTGGGGTCATTGTCCATTTGGAAGACCCATTTGCGACCAAGCTTTAACTTCCTGACTGATGTTGCTTCAATATATCCACATAATTCTACTCTTCAAGATTCCATCTATTTTGTGAAGTGCACCAGTCCTTCCTGTAGCAAAGCACCCCCACAACATGATGCTGCCACCCCCGTGCTTTACAGTTGGGATGGTGTTCTTCGGCTTGTAAACAATTGTTGGAAAAATTACTTGTGTCATGAGCAAATTAGATGTCCTAACCGACTTGCCAAAACTATAGTTGGTTAACAAGAAATTTGTGGAGTGGTTGAAAAAAGAGTTTTAATGACTCCAACCTAAGTGTATGTAAACTTCCGACTTCAACGGTATGTTCTCTTTCTGTTTTCTACAGAATCCAGGTGTACAACTTTTTTATGGAAAGGGATTCAGGAGAAAGGATTTTTAGAAGACAAAGGTGAAATGTTACTCTTTACTCATCCTTTCCTAAATCCCCTTAATATACAGTATTTCTTTACATTAACTCACAAGATAAAAATATATTGTTGCAAAACATATTTTCAATAGCCCATTTTAATGTCATACTGGTAGTAAACGTTTGCACCATATAATGTAAGTAGGCCACTGAGGTGAATTATACAATACAATGCAGTGCTGCAAAAAAAGAAACATCTGCTACTATAACAATAAGCTATAACAATAAGCTATAACAATAAGCAACTACAGTTAGGCTGTCAATACAATGTATTCAAAGTGTTAAAAGGCATGTTTATACTATATTTTTTAAATTGCATGTAACCAACATCCACTGACAAAACCATCTGTTTTGTAGTTATTAATAGGTCTATCATTTAGCCTTCTATTTCTTGGGTGTTGAGTAATTGTCTTTATATTAATTGTTTTAGGCCTGAATTTGACTATGCAACAGTTACTGCGAATGTTCTTAAAATAATTTAACAGAAGCGTTTTTGTCTGAACACATCTTTCCAAAACTTAGATGAAATGTTCAGATTACAATTTAAAATGGCAATTGGAGCTAAGGGAAGGAAATCATTTGAAGATAATTTATTTTCATAAAAAAATGGAAATTGTATTGACCACGCCAGCTAGGGCTTAGCAACACTAGAGACCAATTAATTATGAGATTTGGTGAAATTAGTTAAATGTAAATCTAGATTCAGATATATTCCATAAATGGTATACATTTTGAAATAATGATGAATAATTCCCTGAATAAGCATATTTTATGTGAATGAAAGCTCTTGTTTTTAAATTGGTAATTAATTATAAGCTAATAACCTCTGCTACACAGGCATGCCAACATATTGTGAAGTATAGTGAAATAGCCTAAGGTATCAAATACACAATCTGATGCCATCTTTGGATAGGCTATTCTGCCATTGGTGTGCAAAATGATAATTTAAATTGCATGATTGTTTCAACGTTGCATGGTTTATATAGGGCCTTGTGGTCAAACTCCATCCACTTATTTTCACATAGGTCTGGGGTAGTATCACACAATGTTTTTTCTTGCATATCATGTAACTCGAGGAATGCATGGTGACACTCTCCAGGTGTATCGCATGCCCACAATGTACCTAACCTGAGGTCAAATGAAGCCCAAGCCAAAAAACAGGTGCCCCACATGCATGGAATTGGAGCTGCTTAGTGCTTTTTCTTTGTAAATCAAGATAGGCTGTTATTTCTGCATCTTGATAGAGCAATTGCGTTGTTATAACTCAATGAAAAGTTACTTTCAGTGCATATGTTAGGTTTCAAAATGACCATTTTAATGAGATTATTTGTACAATATACTTATGAAAACAAAATATAGGCCTTGATAAATGAAATATAATCGCATTCATTTGTATTTTCTTTGATTGTGTTATTTAATAGATAGCCTAAGTCATTTTTGGCTTCTAAATTATTTTTACAAATAGGACAAACGATTATGTATTTATAGGTTATATTTAATCTTAATGTAGACTAATTTAAACCGATTGAAAACAAAAACTTTTATAATGAAATATATTATGCTATGCCTACATGCCTGGCAATGACCTGAAGAGGCTGAATGGTGAAAAACATGAATCTTGAGTGACATGGCTCGTTAAAAGCGTGTCTAGATGCCATTTTTTATTTTGAAATATTTCACTATATAAAATCTTTATTAAACCTTTGAAAGTAATATAATAACAACACTCCCAAGTTTTGTGTTTTGCATTGAAGTTAATTGTGCATTAACTTGTCCACTCCTGCCAGGCTCGGCATGCTTTGGAAGTCTAAACTTACGCGCTGCAAACTCCGTGTTCTCCTGTTCTCTGTCGTTGGTACAGCTTCCCTGGTCCAGCCGTGCGTCCACGGCCGCGCAACAGTACCGCAGGGAACAAGACCCGCAGCACACGGTTGCGTCCATGGTGTCAAAGTCCTCCGGACACTGAAAGCCCTCGTGGTAATTTCCATTACTGTCCAGCCACCCATGGCAGTACTCTCCTTGTGCGTCTGATATCCGTAGATTCCAGGTCAGGTACCCCAGCATGAGGTAGTTTAGCAGGCGCACCATCACGACAACACTTTATTAGCAGCCCAGTAGCCTACGCACTATTATTTATCTCTTGCGTTGTCTTTGCATTTAACACATTTGCATGATGAATGCGATTTGAAACATTCCCACGGGTGAATCCTCAACTGGTTCAATTTGTTAGAATTGTCATTATTCGTTTGATTTTAATTTAACCATGCGAATACTTTTGCATTTAAGTTTATGTTTGCATTTCCATCCATTTGGCATATAATCTCCTCATCCAAAATCGATCCCGTATCAGGTCACAGGTGTAAAATAAGCTTTAACTGAACTCTCACGGTTGTCCAAATGAATGACTGTTTCTCTCCTCTCAAAATGTCATGATTGCACAGGCAAAACACATCAGAAATATAACTAGCCAAGAGTGTATCCGAACTTCACCCAAACCTTTCTTCTCTTCAATGCGTTCCTTTGGAAACAAGAAAACAAGGTGTACTTTCTTAATCCAAGTTGTTGTTCAGGTCCGTGAAGACAACGTGTTCTGGATGGCTACGGTCGTCTGGTGTCCAGCCTCATTTGAAATCTGCTGCTTTTTTTTACCAACTCAGTAGGCGCGCACGCATCTCTTTGACCACCAGACGTGCGCATTCATGATGGAGCGGTCGCTTTTCCGTCCCTACGCGGAACGAAGCCTATCGCAAAGTGATGCTGAGAGGACATAGGCTTCAGCAGTCATGCGTTCCCTTATCTGTCCTTATCAAATCAGCTCCAAGTGATTTTAATTTTGGAAATCTGTTCCAAAGTATTCCCACGCATAATGGAGATATAATGTATATGTGATCATATGAAAATGTAAGCAAGGTTTGAAATGATTATGTTTTAGTCTAATGTTATATCTGTTTGGGGTTCTTGCCATCAATTTGCAGTCTACAAATAATTTGTAATTATGTTCCAGCCCCCTGACCATCCGCTCAGCCCGCGGCTGAATCTAGTTGATGATCCCTGGTCTTTAATTTCCAATAGCCTATGCTAGTGACCATTATTTGGTATCTTTAACTTTGTACCCTGTATGAAAAACACTTTTAGAAATATATATAATATAGCCTATTCATATTACTAAGAGGAAGTTGTATATGCTCGGGTTAAGATTTCAGTTGTCTTTTGTTTGCAGCGTAGCTTCAACTCTAACTTTCCCTTAAATCGCCAAATTTATATTGATGTGTCGCCCTCTGGTGGCTTTCAAAAACGTTGATTGTCACCTTATTTTATTGCCGTTTGTATAGGTTGGATTTATTACTTTATTCGATTAATTTGGTTTGGTTATCCTATCTAGAGGTTAATGGATATTCTTCTATACATCTAATAGCTAAATGTAGGCTTGATAGAGGCTTGATGCACTGTTCTCTCAGCACATGTCAAAACTGCAGGCTAAAATTAAATCTAGACTATCGTAATCGCTCCTCTTTCACCCCAGCTGCCAAACTAACCCTGATTCAGATGACCATCCTACACATGCTAGATTACGGAGACATAATTTATAGATCGGCAGGTAAGGGTGCTCTCGAGCGGCTATATGTTCTTTACCATTCGGCCATCAGATTTTCCACCAATGCTCCTTATAGGACACATCACTGCACTCTATACTCCTCTGTAAACTGGTCATCTCTGTGTACCCGTCGCACGACTCACTGGTTGATGCTTATTTATAAAACCCTCTTAGGCCTCACTCCCCCCTATCTGAGATATCTACTGCAGCCCTCATCCTCCACATGCAACACCCGTTCTGCCAGTCACATTCTGTTAAAGGTCCCCAAAGCACAAACATCCCTGGGTCGCTCCTCTTTTCAGTTCGCTGCAGCTAGCGACTGAAACGAGCTGCAACAAACACTCAAACGGACAGTTTTATCTCAATCTCTTCGTTCAAAGACTCAATTATGGACACTCTTACTGACCGTTGTGGCTGCTTTGTGTGATATATTGTTGTCTCTACCTTCTTGCCCTTTGTGCTGTTGTCTGTGCCCAATAATGTTTGTAACGTGACCATGTTGTTGTCATGTTGTGTTGCTACCATGCTGTGTTGCCATGTGTTGCTGCCTTGCTATGTTGTCTTAGGTCTCTCTTTATGTAGTGTTGTGTTGTCTCTCTCGTTGTGATGTGTGTTTTGTCCTATATTTATATTGTATTTATTTTACTTTTTAAATCTCAGGCCCCATCCCTGCAGGAGGCCTTTTGGTAGGCCATCATTGTAAATAAGAATTCGTTCTTAGCTGACTTGCCTAGTTAAATAAAGGTGATATCTAGAACCTTAAAGGGTTCTGTGGCTGTCCCCATAGGAGAACCCTTTGAAGAACCCCTTTTGGAACCACGAAGGGTTCTACCTGGAACCAGAAAGGGTTCCCTATGAGGACAGCCGAATAACCCTTTTGGAACCTTTTTTCTAAGAGTGTAGGCCTATACATTATATTTTTTGGAGAGAAAAGTAAATCTAACGAAAACAACAATGACACCTTTATTTTGTATAATTTCCCACTTTTGTTTTGTCACATGGTACGTAGGCCTATGAGAAACGCTGTTGATTAGTGAATTATGAAACATTTTATGGACTACATTCCTAATTAAAATAATGTACTTTTTACTCCATACATTTTCCCTGACACTCAAAAGTACTCGTTACATTTTGAATACTTAGCAGGAGAGGAAAATTGTCCAATTCACGCACTTATGAAGAGAAAATCCCTGTTCATCCCTACTGCTTCTGATCTGGCTGAGTCACGAAACACGAATGCTTCGTTTGTAAATTATGTCTGAGTTTTGGAGTGCCCCTGGCTATCCGAAAATGTAAAAAAAATAAAATAAAATAATTGTGCAGTTTGGTTTGCAAGGAATTTGAAATTATTTATACTTTTACTTTGATACTTAAGTATATTTGGGCAATTACATTTACTATTGATATTTAAGTATATTTTAAACCAAATACTTTCAGACTTTTACTCAGGTAGTATTTTACTGGGTGACTTTCACTTTTTCTTGAGTCATTTTCTATTAAGGTATCTTTACTTTTACTCAAGTATGACTATTGGGTACTTTTTCCACCACTGATTGTATGTGAAAACTACTTATAAGACGCAAATTTTGTTTTTCTGAACTCACCTCACTTGCGCATAGGGAGGCTTGCGCTACCCGGTGCTGGCACATGCGCAGATCAAATAAACCGCTGGAACGCTGATTTAAGCTGTTTACATGTCTTAATAATTCGAAAGATTGCTCAGAAAACCAGGTGTTTTAATCGGCGTATGCTTACTTCGATTATGACCTTACGGCGATTAAAATAAACAGAGTAAAGGGTTTACATGACTAATGCCATACTCGGCCTTCTGCCATAATCACTTTAATATCGAATTATTGGTGTACATGTAAAGGTACACAATCATGCCATGTTTGGTCTCATGTAGGTTATTTCAAACATTCCAAAAGCCAAACACAACCCAATTAGGCTATCCTATTCATTTTAGCTGTCATTTTTAAGAGACACACTTATTTGAGGCCGTTGTCATAGTGAAGGGGTAGCATATTCTCTCTTCGCCCAGCTTGTCCTCAGAGGCAAAATGGCCGCTATAGTTTCATCGATATAATTTTGCTTTAAAACTGTATGCTCATGTAGACGATTAGAGACACAATGTACAGACAGCGAGGTGTGCAGATCGCGCCTGTATTTCCCTCTTGGCACAATCACTTTTTAACGCGGCGCCCCCCGTCTGGGGATTGGAGCTGTGTCTTGTCAGTAAATTAGCCCACCCTCTGAATATTAAAGTGCACTACTGGGGGGGAAACTGAGCCAGACAGCGAGACGGTGACGAAAAAAATAACCAGTCACCAGACAAGGACGCGACAAGAGCGAGCTCGAGTCACCACTGCGTGTTGAAACTTGCAGTGATGGAGGGGGAAATGCAACCTGCCGACGAGGGTCTCTGCGCCCCAAAGATGTGCAGTCAGCAGCGGGGTCCATACAGCAGCCTCAAGACCTTCCCAAACAAGCGGTTGGTGGGGAAGGCGCGGTTCGACAGACCCACAATGGTCGATATCCCGCTGCTGGGAGACGGAGGCGGTCATCACTACAATCATAATCTCAATCACCACCATCCGTATCAACAACAGTATCAGCAACAGCGGCAGCAGCTCCACCAAACCTCCCTCACCATCAGCAGCAGCAGCCAGTATCTCGCGACACCGCAGCTGCAGCAGCAACAGCGTTTTCCATGCGATAACAGGCCCAGCAGTAGAGCCGCGACATCTACCTCAGCAACAGTGGGGAGTGTGGCGGCAGCATCACTTGGCTTCCAGGGGAGGGTCGGCAGCGGCACCGCGGTGCGCCAGGACCCCACGTATTCGCCTGGAAAAGCCGCGCTCAACCACGAATCTCCCGACTGCACTTACGGGATAAGCTCAGGTATGTTTTCAAACTTGTTGAGAAAGTGAAATTAGGAAAAGTTTAGCCTTTATTTTAGGAATTAGGTGTTGGACTAGACTAGAGGATGTCTAGGCCTGTTGCCTGTGCGCGTAAATGCAATGCAACCACTGTTAGAAATACATTCTCTGGTTAGTATTACAATCCTTTCCAACACAGAAAAAAGGGTCCCAAAAAGCTTATTCGGATGTCCTCATAGGATTTTTTGGGTTCCAGGTATAACTCTTTTTGGTTCCAGGTATAACTCTTTTGGGTTCCATGTAGAATCCTCTGGGGAAAGGGTTCTACATGGAGCCCAATAGGGTTCTACCTGGAACCAAAAGTGTATTACCTGGAACAAAAAATGGTTCTTCAAAGGGTTCTCCTATGGGGACAGCTTTTTTTCTACGAGTGTAATAAAACACACGTTTTAAAATATGCTGTAAATCTTTAGCCATATCCAGACCTTACTAGGTAGGCTATTTGCATGGTTGACTCAATATGACACAAATTTGTTGACAAACAACAGTTTTTGGTTAAGTTTTTTTGTATTTTGCACAAAGACAATTATTGATTCACCACAAGTAGGGCCTAGGCCTATTTTAGGTATTATAGGCTAAAATGATACAGATAGCCTAATAAAATAGTCATAGAACAACAAATTAAACCATAATGGCAGATCAGGCCAGCAGAGAGTAGTAACTATACACTAAGTGTACAAAACATTAGGAACACCTGCTCTTACCATGTCCTAGACTAACCAGGTGAATCCACTTTACACTGCTGCTACTCGCTGTTTATTATCAATGGATACCCCTACCTACATGTACATATTACCTCGACTAACCTGTACCCCCGCACATTGACGCTGTACCAGTACCCCCTTTATATATAGCCTTGTTATTGTTATTTTATTGTGTTACTTGTCTTTTTTAACTTTAGTTTATTTAGTAAATATTTTCTTAACTCTTATTTTATAAAAACTACATTGTTGTTAAGGGCTTGTTGTAAGCACGGTAAGGTCTACATCTGTTGTATTGGTCGCGTGTGACAAAATTTGATTTGATCCTCCCATATCTCCATAATTTCCTGTGATAGATATTATGTACTACTGAAAATAAGCAGCCATGACTGAGTAGGCCCACTATAGGGTCTGTGTGTGCTCAAATGAGTGATAGGGTTGTGCAGTTGTTGAAGTGTGTTTGTGTTTATGTCTGTGTGAAATGTTTTCTTCAGAAATATCCATTGTAATGATGTGCACTGATTTTGAGCAAAAACAGGCAAACTGGTTTCTCAAAAGGAAGAGTAAGCATTGAAATACACTACACTTCTATTTCTATTGGAACCTTGATCTGCGTCCCAATTGGCACCGTATCCCTATTATAGTGCACTACCTTTAACTAGAGCCGGAAGCAGTTTTGTTACTAAATTAAACAGATATCATATTTCCCCCACAGATATAGATCTCCTTATCACTCCACTAGCAGGGGAGGTTGAGCGTCAGTATTCTGAGATTGTTGTTACGCTGACACAGCACTATCTAGCTTATACTGTCTACTGTATTAGCACTGTGGTGTAGCATTAAGCCAAATAGGTATAATACTTGTAATGTCGCCTCATGCCATTATCCAGGGTAGTGACAACGTACAGGCCTCATAGAGGCCCCTCGCCTCATGCCATTATCCAGGGTAGTGACAACGTACAGGCCTCATAGAGGCCCCTCGCCTCATGCCATTATCCAGGGTAGTGACAACGTACAGGCCTCATAGAGGCCCCTCGCCTCATGCCATTATCCAGGGTAGTGACAACGTACAGGCCTCATAGAGGCCCCTCGCCTCATGCCATTATCCAGGGTAGTGACAACGTACAGGCCTCATAGAGGCCCCTCGCCTCATGCCATTATCCAGGGTAGTGACAACGTGCAGGCCTCATAGAGGCCCCTCGCCTCATGCCATTATCCAGGGTAGTGACAACGTACAGGCCTCATAGAGGCCCCTCGCCTCATGCCATTATCCAGGGTAGTGACAACGTACAGGCCTCATAGAGGCCCCTCGCCTCATGCCATTATCCAGGGTAGTGACAACGTACAGGCCTCATAGAGGCCCCTCGCCTCATGCCATTATCCAGGGTAGTGACAACGTACAGGCCTCATAGAGGCCCCTCGCCTCATGCTCTATGGTAGGCCTATAGGCTTCCCTGAACAATCACTACGTTATAACTAACCTGCTCCTATGGTACTGGGGCTTCCATTTTTGTCTTTAAAACCCAATTCAAAGCCCAGTTTTACACAGTTATTAGGTATCTGCATTCGATACAGTATAGGACTTTTCACTCCACTGAGCCAAACCGAGTTGACCTAAACCAAGCTGTTGGAATTATGCTGAAAAGAACAGCGCGTAAAGAAAATAATCGAGCAAGCACGTTTGGGTCAGTTTGGCGCAATAGTACAAAAAGGGTATATATTTTGTTAACCATATGACAAAAGCTAGCCAATACAACTAAGTATTCATGTGATTTAATGATTCCAGTGATAAGAGCACATTTCCCTGGAGATGACAGTCAGACAGAGGTGGTGTTTCTTTCCCATTATGCATCCCACAGACAGAAGGAGGAACCCAAGGACGCCAGCCCTGAAATCCACACACAATAAAGCAAATTGCATTTAAAAGCTTTTCCAAAGAGTTGTGATTAAAATAAATGGTGCTCATAAATTTGCCTCCGCGGAGCATGTTGTATTTAATGACATTTTATGAGGCTGTTTCCCCGTGCACAGTACCAGGGAGAAAGAGAAGAGGGACGGGTGGGAGGGACGGAGGCACGGGGGGATGATATCAGATACATCTCGGCGGGTAAACAAAGACGGCACGCATATTAATAAATGCGACACATCTGCGCCAGGCCGATAGACACGTCTCAGCGGCTGCCAGAGTGCCGTGCCTCCCGCCCAGTTGCAGCGAGGGCGCCGTGGGTAGCTGTCTGCGCTCATAATTACCTGCCTTGTCTCTTTGTGTGTGAAGGCAACACATTCGTAATCATTAGAGGGGAGATGTGCGAGATCATCTCATTCCGATGTGCTGAGACTGCTGGGAGAAGGACACAGGGAGAGCTGCTTTTATGAGCTGTTATGGATGATATTATAGCTCAGTAGCATCATAAGCCCATTTGTTTGACTTGGGTGATTATTTAAGATCAAGAGGAGGAGGGGGGGGACATCAAATATCATCAAATCAAATGCATTTGTCAAAAAGTGCTCAACTGCAACCAAAGCCTATAACACCCAAAGAGCAAGCACAGGCAACAATGGCAAGGGAAGGACTAGTGTAGGCCTAGATATTGACGTCTGACTCAACCAGCTTTCTTGTACAAGAGTGCCATTGAATGAAGGGAACCTGTACTCGGGTAAAATATGACTCTTGTAGAAAAAGAGGAAGAGCTAAATAGAGGGAGTGAGGGTGGTGAGGGGAGGAAGCAAGAGCAGCGAAGCAGAAACTCCAACACCTTTATATAGAATTTGAGAGTCAAGTAGAGGTGACTGAGAAAGGGATAAGACTCAAGCAATCCTACTGTAGTATTATGAACAACCAATCTAGTCCACGCTCTTCTGTGTTTTTTAAAATCCATGCTATCAATTCAATGCCAAGTAATCAAGGACTGTGGAAATGTAGAAATGTGTTGACGCCCAAAAGTTGACTCCAAAATATGCTGGTTGGCTTGCATGTCATAGGGAACGCCTTTGCGTTCTTTATCTACTCGCTCTCTGTTCCTCTAGAAAACCGTCTCATCTTGGATGCCTTCGCACAGCAGTGTAGCCGGGTCCTCACTCTTCTCAACAACAACGGCCGGTTTGTGGAGCCTCAAGCTCCTCTGCCCTCCTCCCACATCAAACAGGAGGACAGCTGCCTCTCTGGACCTGGGGGGGAGTCAAGGCCAGCCGCGGGTCAGGGGGGTCATTACCCCACCCTGGGCACGCCACGTCTTGACGAGAGCGCCACCGTCGACCCTGATGACGAAGCCCAGCACAGCCACTGGAGCCAACAACAAACATCCGCCTTCCTGCGCATCTTCACTGAGTCCCTCCAGAGCTATCTGCTCACCGGGAACCAGCAGCCAGGCCCGGGCCTCGAGGGAGAGCGATGCCCACCAGCTGAGCCCGAGTCTGGGGGGTCGCCGGGCCACAACCTGGGGGGCTGGAACTCCCCGGCCCCCTCGGATTCGTATGGCCACCCCTCGTCCACCCTGCCGGAGGAGGAAGAGGAGGAGGAGGAGGAGAGCTGCTGCCCTCGCTGTGTGGAGCTGGAGCAGGAGGTGCTGTGTCTGCAGCAGGAGAACGAAGAGCTGCGCAACAAGATGGACAACATACCAGGTACAGTACCGGGGTTTCAGGATCATAGAACCCAGTAATGGCAATTTCAACAGTTTATGCAGATTCATGTGAGATTGTGACTTGGTATGTGGATACGATAGAAGGCTGTCACCCGTAAATGCCTCAAGTGAGACGATGTGCTAATTTTGCTGCCCAAGACAACTCCGTGGATTTGGGTCTTTACCCTCTGACTCGACATAGCATATCACAATGCCAAATGAGGGGGGTAACCATGTGGTGTAGTACCTAACTTTTTATGTCAAGTTCAAGATTTACAGTGCCCTCTGGAATGTTTTGTTGTTGTTTTGGTTCTGTACTCCAGCACTTTTCTGGGCTCCCGAGTGGCGCAGCAGTCTAAGGCACTTTATCTCATTGCTAGAGGCGTCACTACAGACCCTGGTTCGATTCCAGGCTGTATCACAACCGGCCGTGATTGGGAGTCCCATAGGGCGGCGCACATTCGGCCCAGTGTCGTCCGGGTTA
Organism: Salvelinus alpinus; assembly: GCF_045679555.1. Lineage (NCBI taxonomy): Eukaryota > Metazoa > Chordata > Actinopteri > Salmoniformes > Salmonidae > Salvelinus > Salvelinus alpinus. The sequence continues at coordinate 82,152,973 of NC_092089.1, read as the reverse complement.
GGGTTTGGCCGGGGTAGGCCATCATTGTAAATAATAATTTGTTCTTAACTGAAGGGTCAATAAATAAAATAAGAAACTGGAGTGAAAAGTTTGAGTGAAGTGAATTTGTCCCAATACCTTTGGTCCCCTAAAATGGGGGGACTTTGTACAAAAACGGTTGTAATTTCTAAATGGTTTACCTGATATGTATCAAAATACCCTCAAATTTAAGCTGACAGTCTGCACTTTAACCTCAATAGTCAATAGTCATTGTATAGTACAATAGTCATTGTATCATTTAAAAAGTGCTGGAGTACAGAGCCAAAACGTGTCACTGTCCCAATCATTTCGGGGGTGGGTTGTATTTGACATTTTAGTCATTAAGCAGATGCTCTTATCTAGAGCGACTTAGAGTTAGACACCCCAGACTCGATTTATATATTACATTCTTGCTGTGGCTTCAATCAAATCTTTTTGATGGCTTTTATAACCCTGATCTCTTTCCAGCTCCCTGCCAGAATGTGCTGGACTTCTTCAAGACTGTTCTCCAGCACCATGACCAGTTTATACAGCCCATGGCAGAGGAACAACTAACAGAGGCAAGAAATCAGTTTGTCTCAAAACACAGACCGTGTCTTTCTAGAAAGAAATACTCTTGGTCTGTTCCAGTTTCTGTCAGGTACTGTACTGTACCTTTTTATATGTTTTATCACTAGTCATACTGGCCGTGTCTGAAATCTGTCTTGCCTACTACTTACTGTGTATTAATTGTACTACATACTATATTTAGAACGTATTGTTCAGTAAAAAACGAATGCAGTACGTGCAAATATCAACATACTAAGCTCATCCATTCTGAGAATGCGTCATCTAATGTGCAATTGCGATGTTTCCCGCCATTCGTTCATTTTGGTAAGCGCGTCCACTTATATTTTTTATTTAATTTATTTAACCTTTATTTTGACAGGGAGTCAATGGCCAGGGGCTCTCGGGAGTGGGCTTGGGGTCCAGCCGTGTATCTGGTAACTAGTTGGCTACCTAAAGAGGCTCAAAGTTGCCCACCGTTTACCCGCTTCATTGAATTTCTTCACTTTGAGATGAGGAACACTGGCGAAACGAGGCTTGTCATTCGGTTTAGCCACATGTCAGTGTAGTTCTGATCCTTTTCTGGCTTACAGACTGGCTGTCAGTCGCCCTATCTAGTCATCAATGTGCTACGCATTACTTACCTGGAGAAGAGAGAGCCAAGGGCTGACTACTAACCGGCGTGCTTCAGCTGGGGTGAGCGGTAATCAGTATTATTTTCACTGCTTGTTTCTGTCCGGCACTTGAAAACACCTAAGGCAACACAAGAGGGGTTATTTGGCTAGGAATCGGATGGTAGCGCCCTCGGCCAATATATGAAAGTGTAAGACTGTGTGTTTTGCCATTGTGAGTGTGTTTGTGATACTTGTTACCGTACTGTATGTGTGTGCGTATGTGTGTGAGTATGGGGGGATGTGTGTTGCGAGAGGACGGCACTTATCGTGTCATCCAGTGTTTACTTCCTTCGTTGTGCATGGTCCTCTGAGTCCCCTCTTTCCTTTGATATTTATTGGGCTAGGCCGGTCCCACAGCTACACTTAGAATTTCTTCACTTTGACATACATTTAGGCTGATCCAGAGGCCAAGTGAGTTCAACCTAGCCGTTTACCCATGCAGGACTCTGTTCCATGGAGGGATTCATATTTTCCAGTTTCAATACCGAGAAGAATTCATATTTATCCAGAGAGTCCGGGAAATATGGCAAAAATCAGAAGTGCCCATTTAAAGCGTGTAAAACCAAGATATGGTCACTATGCCAGGGTTCTCCCCAAATAAGATTGTCGCTGCGCCACCTTGTCAGCTTGGCAGTGTCACCATGTAAGGATTTCAGGGCAAATTAAACTGATATTCAGAAATGATAGAGGAACTATCTTTGATCGCCAACAACATTGTTTTGAATAGCAAAACAGGCCGTTCATAATGTTCCTCAATTAATTCAGAGCATTTCAGCAGTAGGCTAACTGGAGACAGAGCATGCTTAGGACGCACGGAGTGCACCCCGCGTATAGCGTTGTCGAATCATACAACTTTGTAATGGCAGTCCAACAAAAGTAAAATGAACAAAGTTGCTAAGCTTGCTAGGTAACCTCCTTCAATGAATGACATAATATTTCATATAATAAATATATCCTATATTTGGCTAAATCAAGTTGATGATTATACAGATTGATCATGAATAATGAGGGAGATGAAGAGTGGAAATAGTTTAAGTATCAAGGTACTATATCTTAACGGGGACCAACTCTGTTAAAACAGTCTCGGGATCCCAGTTACCCATGTTAATCACCAATGGACACATAGCCCAGGTCAGTTACCCTTATTATCGGATCTTGTCCCGGCCAACCCTTGTATTCCACCATGCTCTGACGGCCACCTAAGTGGACTCCCGACCCCGGTTAGGGTTTTCGTTCTATGGAGTAGGGAGGAATATCAGACCCACTTGGCCTGATGTGGTTTAAACACCTTCATCACTCTGTGCCTCTTCGTCGAGCCGATCTGCACGGTTGACATCTCTCAGCAGATCTACGGAGTAGAGCAGGACTCTTTGTTTTTCCAGCTTTGCGAAGTCCGCCCTTCGAGACCGAGAGTCCCATGGCTTGCAATACTTGATCGTTAGGAGTAGGCCACTTGCCCAGGGCCCCTCTCGGGAAGCCAAACAAGGTGACCCTATCGACTCCCAGCGGCTTGTGATTGATGCAGCAACGGTGATGTAGTATGCAATCTTTTCAGATCTAGCCACCTCGACGGTGTCAACGGCGTCTTCGTATCGCACTGTAACGTCAACCACCAAAGCTGCACCATTTTTCACGAATATCAAGTCTGGTTTCCTTAGTCTCCCATCCAGCATGGAGATATGCATCTCCTTGATAACGTTCCATCCGTTGCTTTCGGCTTCCGTTACTGATAGGTCACACACCCTGTTGTGCATATTTATGCGGGCTCCTTGGATCAACTGGCATCGGCCCAGTATATGTCAGCAAGATTCATACAGGGCTGGAAAGTGCCTCCAAGAGGAATCCTTCTCCGGCCTTCCCCTTTTGAACATCTCCCGAGTAGGATAGACATTTGCCCTCAACTTCAGTCCATTGTTATACTGGCCGAATCCCACTGAGGTAAGCCTAGTTTTGCTGATCTTATCACTGCCAAAGGCCTGCGTCCCCACACCTTGAGTTGCCAGGCATATCCATTTTCACATTTCTTCCTGCCTCCAATACCACGGTATTGGGAAATGCAGTGTCACTAAGCCAGTTGTGTTGTTGTCGAGGGAGGGCATCTTTGTGTCGCCCTCACCGGCTTGCAGCCATATTCCCTCATCTGCCGAGAGCCACTGCCGGTGGATCCTTCTGGCCTGGATCGATGGAATCTTGGGGGCCAGCTTCACGATACCTAGGCCCCCGTATCGGTGTTTCACATAGAGCAACCCATTACATGTGCTCGTGGGTGGGCGAGCCATTCTTTCACAGCGGTTCTTATCATTCCATCTATTTTGGTCAGGTCGACCGCCTTTAGGTTGCTGTGGTCAGCTCTGTAGATTAGCCTCGGGACAGCGAAAGAGTTCAACATCTTGACCTTCTGAGAAGGTTTTAGCGCCGCCCATCCGATCTTGCATATCCAGTCACGAAGTAGCCCGATCAGTTCCGGTTTAATAATGCCTGCCCAGGGGTCACTTGCATTCCGAGATATTTTTAGGATTCCTCAGGCCCAATTAAGTGCAAGTCCTCTCCATTCAGTTTCCAGGATAAACAGTCATTAACCTTGAATGAGGACTTGCCCTCAATTAAGAAACTGCGGCACTTTTTGGGTTGAACTCTCAACTCCGTCAGTTGGCAATATTGTTCCAGAATTGCCATGTTTTTTCCCATACCTTTCACCGAGCTGTTCAACAGTACCAAGTCATCGGCAAACACTAAAGTGGTAGTCTGGCGGCTTTCCGGCCCGACCCCAGAGTGTCTGGATTGAACAGCAGCTGCGATCTTGGATCGTATTGCTTAACCCAGACCAACATGTCAATCATCAAGGATTTCACTCCATCGAGAATGACGCTGTTCTCATAGATGCTCCCGATCAACTCCATGATGTGCCGGTCAAGGCCCCTTTGCCCAAGAACACCCAGAAGGTGCTCATGCAATGCCAAGTCAAAAGCCTTCACAAAGTCCACAAGTACCACGGCTAGAGGTGTACATTGTTTTTTACTCTGTTTGATGAGCCCCTGGAGTGACATACAATTTTCAGAACACCCCCCGGGGCAGATATGAAGCCCCTTTGTCACAGACTTGGGCAGGCACGCACCAACCTGGCTGTAATAATCCTAGAGAAGAGCCGTGCGGCTATGGATTCCGATGGTGATAGGCTGCCACCCTCTGATCTGTCCCCGTTCCACTGGGTCGGACGTTTTTGGTATCAATGTAGTGCGGCACTCTTTGAAGGTCAACGATAGGGCCCCTGTCACTAGCCACATCAAGAACAAGCGAGCCAACTTCTTTCCTCTGGGGTCCCAACTTAACAGTTTCTCTGGTGACTCCATCGGGACCCGCTGCTGTGCCGGTTTTCATAAACCTCCGCTGCTGCGATCAGATGTTGTCAGCTCCTCTTTCCGAGCGGAATTGGCCCAGCCCGTTGAACGGCTTTGTGGCCCGCCATCGGTCGGCAAAGGCCAGAGTGAGTTCTGTCATAGGGATGGCACACGAACCGAACACCTCTCCATCTAAGATTAGGGCCGGTCTTTGACTGGTCTTTGTCAAATAACAACTGTTGCTGATGGAAGTCAGCCCTCTTTTCTTTCCATCTCTTATTCCCGCTCATAGGCCTGCTTCCCGCTGTATCACTCTGCCTAACGGTTCCTCAAGCAACTTTGCCCAGCAACTTCTCTATTTCCAGTGCCGAAGACTCGATCAGTGCAGGATTCTGATCCACACCCCTTAAAGATAATGTGATGGCCCCGATTTCGAAATCTCCATCCACGCCCATGTTGGCCTCGACCGCAGCTCGTGTACTGAGGGTGGTGGTTCACCTGGGACAGACAGAATTCATCATTCACAACATGGGCTTCCTCAGGAACATTGTTTCAAGTCGCTGCCTTTCTCAGGGCTCTTCATTTATACCTCACCTGCTCTCGAATCCTTCCCAGTCGGCCAATCACAACCATGCTATGGATGGATTTGTGACTCTTGAATAGTTTATACTCTTTCCACTCTGTCCAGCCATCGTTGGTAGTTTTCCTTCCGTTCTGTTTTCCATTGTTCGCTCTTGCTTCCTCAGACTTTTGCTGGCAATAAAAGGCTTATGCTGGGAGAGGCTGACCCCAAAACCAAAGCTTTTTGGGAAATGTTTGCATGCAAAATGTTTGCATGATGACTGATACCGGTTCCCCCACAAGAGCCTCTGTCATCTCCTCATTGGTTTGTAGGAGCATATGCCCACATTGGTGATTGAAAGATGAGCTGAGGTCCACACTCCAGTCCAGTTGGTGGTGGTAATGCACCTTAAAGTTGGTTGCCAACCGCCATATAAAATCAAGAGAAGATGAAGAAACCTAAAGGAGGAGAAATTACTAGAAACGAACTCGGTTTACCCTTTTATCTGTAGAGGATCTTGTGCATTTCAGGTAAAATAACAACCCAATGTTTATATCCCAGGACAAATTATCTAGCAACAGCAAGCTAGCTAGCTAAATTGCCATAAATGTTTCATGCTTTTCGACCTGTCCCCAAATGAATATAGTTGGTTCAGAGTTCGTTTTGATATTTCAACCTGCGTGTCCTGATCGCATCTGGTGTGGGTTGACAAAATCAACAGACGTGGCTGGAGTGGGGTCGGGTAGGAGAATTGATTCAGACTGAGCTGGCTGCGGTGGCAACACGTCATCCTCATCTCCATTATCCGATGCCGGCATTCGGCCGTCTGGGGGGATCCCAGCTTGTGGACTGAGAAAGATCTAGGCAGCGACGTTTTCTCCGACGGCTAGACCGGGGTTCGTTCAAGTTTGTAATATCGGCCAGTGCCGGCAAGGTGTTTCTGGTGTTTCCTTCGCGTATTCTGCACTTGCGAGTCTGGCTTAGCCAGACTGATGCATCTAATCTTCCGGAACTTTTGCCCCCAGAGTCCCCGGAACATAGGACTGTGGAAGATCTTGCTTGCTCAACCTGATGGCGTCCGTAAACGCCCACCGTAGGTGCCAGTTTTGATGACCCGGGTTGGTCGCCATGGTGCTGCAAGTGTTCTGAGGCCATTTCCCGGGTGGTCTTGTCAGTAGACTCTTTTCATACAATTATTGCATGGGTCACAATGGCCAGGGTATTGCGTAATCCTTTCCATGTTCCCCAGAACCCAAAGACTTTGGTTTCCCGGACGCTGCCCGGCAGGTCATGGGAATAACACCGCCGGATCGCTAGTTGGCATCGTTTATGGTCGGAAATACAAAGGTATCTGATTGTCTTCGAACCTCCGACTTTCGTTCTTGATTAATGAAAACATTCTTGGCAAATGCTTTCGCTTTTATCCGTCTTGTACCAGTCCAAGAATTTCACCTCTAACGGCACAATACGAATGCCCCCCAGCCGTCCCTCTTAATCAGGGGTGTCAAACTCATTTCGCATCGTGGGCCACATACGGCCTAGGGAGATGTCAAGTGGGCCGGACCATTAAAATTATACCATACTCTGCTATAAATAACCAAAATATCATGTCTTTCCTTTGTTTTGGTGTAAAGAAGTACAAGAACATTAGGAAAATATTGAAATTTAATGAACTATCCTTTTACAAAACATTTCATGAAACACCTCATATTTCCTTAGACAAATGTGCAATTTACTTTTATCATTCACAAATATGCATTGCAACTGATCCCACTGATTGTACAAAGGCACAAAACTTTAATTGGTACTGAAAAATATAGTAATGCACTTTAAGATTAAATGAGACTTTTAAAGAAAGGAATTTTTAAACCACTTACACATACGCATATAAAATCTAAATGTAATCCCTGCGTACACCTTACAAACTAAGGAGAGTGATTTTAAATGTGTAATGAAGAAAGTGTTCGCCTGTCCTGTAAATCTGTAAACTTCATACATGAAACATACATACACATACAATACATACTGAAAATTTATGGAGTTGTATGAACAGTAGAATTCCATCACACAACTTTTGTTTTGAAGCTGCTGACTAACATTAAAGTGCACATTTTTTAAATCACCACAGTAAGGATTCATCTTCACAGAGCTGTATTCTTTCAATGCAAACAGTATCTAAGGCAGCATTTTAAAGGTACCGAAATACCGAAACTTGTTGCAAACACACCAAGCACGAAGGTTTTCCGTGCATCTCTGTAAATAAATAGGACGTGGTCCATTTTTCTTTGAAAATTCTACACTCCTTATCTACTTTTCTCCGTTTGGATAACGACATTTTGGCTAATGAGGGTGTAGCGGAGAGGTAGAGACCAAGGTATTAACAACGTCGTAACAAGCAGCAGATGGCGCATTGATACCGTCTGCTGTTTTCAGTCTGTCTCAGTGATGCGGCTTGTCTTCTACTCTGATGGAAAGAGTGCGCCCCTTAGCGGATAATCCATGAATTGCAGCGAATTAAAAATATTAATTCCATGTCTTTTATGCATTTTTTCCACTTTCAAATTATCCTGCGGGCCTGATCGAACCTCCTTGGGGGCCGGTTCCGGCCCGCGGGCCGTATGTTTGACACCCCTGCTCTTAATCATGGCCCCAGTTCAGAAGAAAACCCCACAAAATAGAACCAAAGTCCTATTCCATTAATCCTAGTTGAGGTATTCAAGTGACCGGGCCTACTTTGAACACAATTTTTTTCAAAGTAAACGCTTTGGACCACACAGGACATTCAGTTAAGCGCATCAAGGGGGAACCAAGAGTTAGGGGCTGGGACAGGCGGTCCCGAGATCCAACTATAGGCTTTTTAACTGCAGCAACTTTAAGATACGCTATTGGAGCGTCACCGCCACAAAGGGCGCGCGATTGGCTCAAGGTTATCTAGAGTCACCAAAGGTGAACCGTCTCCGAAAGTGCCTCCACCAATGGAGGCCAATCCACATGGGGAGCGAGGAACCATTTAGAAGCCGGCCGACAGGGGCCCTCTCAGGTGAATCATGAATTCCAAGAGAGTCCTAGTCACTCCAAACATTTACCTGGGCTTCATTGAATTGAATGAGAGATAGCTCCAGAGGGCCAGGTAGGGGTCGACCCAGGGAGTGGGGCGACCCCCAGGGAGGGGAGGGGGAGCAACGCCTGCCAAGGCCGCCAGGGATGCAACTCCATCCAGCCAGCTCCCTGCCGCAGGGAGGACCCCAGCCATACTCATTTCAGAAAAGCCGAAGTGAGTACAGTATGACATCCTTTATATAGCATACTACATTTCTGAAATTTCACACACTATAAAATTTTCTATTTTTGCATACTCAAAATGTCTACTATTTAGAAGCTTAGTACGGGTATTCGGACACGGCCAATGTGTATATTATAGATGTTACATGAGAGATGCAAAATAAGACACCAGGGTGAACTTTTAGATCTAAAGAGCGCTCTATCTCTACAGGAAGAAGAACAGAAAACATTATATGAGGTTTGTGTTTTCAAGATGTGTTTTCTTACTGTATGTAACGGAATGACCTCTCACTTAGTTTGTGTCTTTCTAATGGGCCTTAAATATCACCTACTCACCTTGGTGGCTTTCTCAGCATGAGAAGCATGAGAAGCGTCGTCGTCCCCACCCCCATCTTAGTTTGTCAGACATTTTGAGACCTCAAAAGTAGTCCAGTATTAGAAAGAGTTTCACAATCTGTTATATAGATCCATCTAAAATGTGAAATTAACTGGGGCCTATCTTTCCCATTCATGTTTTAATCAAGCATATAGCGAGACCTACACAACAAATGGCATTGGGCATGGACTCCTCTCTGACAGACTAACAAACTTTGATTTTGGAGTAAACAATTACTTAAAAGCCCAGTTAAATAGGGGAGTGGATATATAGATTTTTTGGGATGTTGTCACTGACTAACTTTAAGTAATGTTCAACTCAGTTGCACAGCAGCTTTATAGATAAAACCGAAACTAGTGGCACAAGATGTGAAACTGCCATTCAAATCAGCTTCTCTATTAAGGATATGAAAATACCATCTTGCAACAGTGTTGCATAACAAGATAAAATAGGTTCTGTTAAATGGAGAAAAGGTTAATGGACACCACCACCACCTTTTCCTCAACATTGCAGTTAAATCTGGCAATAACTTCTTGTTCTATGGGGCAATGGGTTTACAACAATAGGAATTGGTTATTGTTGGTATCAGGTGTATAGCACAAATAATGCTTTCGATTTATTTGAGAAACTAGACTAACTAAAAATATCATAGTTCTCCATCACATATTGAGCATGAAGTTAACAACCTTGTTATAACACATGAATGACTGCACTTCTTCTGAATGCTTTGACAGCTTGAATGCACTTTTCAATACCCTGCTAGTGCCCCTCAGGGTTGGGGTCAATTCCATTTCAATTCAGTCAATCAACTGTAATACAATTCCAATTTTACTTTTTCGTTTCATTGCTTTTCAATGAGGGAAAAATGGAAAAGGAATTTCAGTTGACTTCAGTTTACATTCTGAATTGGCGGAACTGAAATGGAATTGGCCCCAACCCTGGTGGCTCTATGGCAGGGTACTCAGAGCTCATAACTAAGCCGTACCATTCTCACCAGTTGTGGCTTGTGGCAATTTAAAATGGGGAGGACAGGTTCATAGTAATGGCTGAAACCGAATAAATGGAATGGTATCAAACACATCAAAAACATGGTTTTATACCATTCCGTTCACTCCATTCCAACCATTATTATGAGCCGTCCTTCCCTCACCAACCTCCTGTCATTCTCACCCTCTTCACTTCTTTGTACCCCTCCTCAGGGCAGTAAACAGCTCCTGGGGAACTACCCCCTCTTCATCACCAACAAGCAGTGGGACGAGGCAGTCAACTCGTCCAAGAAAGATGGCCGGCGGCTGCTGCGCTACCTGATCCGCTTCGTCTTCACTACGGACGAGCTCAAGTACTCGTGCGGCCTGGGCAAGAGGAAACGCTCAGTTCACTCAGGAGAGCCTGGGCCGGAGAGACGGCCCCTCAACCCCGTCAAAGTCACCTGCCTCAGAGGTACTGGCGGCATCTCTACTAAAGAGATGGGTACTACAGCAACATGTATGCTACTAAAGAGATGGGTACTACAGCAACATGTATGCTACTAAAGAGATGGGTACTACAGCAACATGTATGCTACTAAAGAGATGGGTACTACAGCAACATGTATGCTACTAAAGAGATGGGTGAACAGATGTTGGCAACATCAAATTGTGTGAAGTTTGTTTTTCTAATCATAACAAATATTTACTTGTACTCCTCAGAGTTTATCCGAATGCACTGTGCCTCTAACCCTGACTGGTGGATGCCTTCTGAGGAGCAGATCAACAAGGTGTTCAGCGACGCGGTGGGCCATGCGCGCCAGGGTCGGGCCGTGGGCACCTTCCTGGGCAGCAGTGGCAGTAGCACTAGCAGTCTTTACATGGAGGCTTACGACGGGCCCCTGTCACAGGATGAAGTGTACCTGAAGGGCTCACACAATGGCCTGGGGGATTGAAAGGAGAAGGAATGAAGCCTTGGTCAGGATTCAATCCAAGGTGCGTTATTGAGAAGCACACTAGACAGCCGACAGTGCGCCTTTTTAAAGGCAATTTCACAGAGATCGCATTCATGGTGAACGCTGCAAATGTTGGCTCAAGCGTAAATTACCTTTAAAAGGCGCATTGTTGGCTGTCTTGGGCGCTGCTCTACAACGCGACTTGGATTTAATCCTGGCCACTGTCTTCTAACATGTGGCGTCACTCCTACGCGATGTTAGTCCCTCAACCGAGGTGGTGATACTGCTGATTTGTCACCACAGATGGTTTGTTTACATAGCAGGTTAGGATAATTAGCGTGGCAGGTTAGGATAATTGGCGTGGCAGGTTAGGAAAAGGGTTAGAGTTAGTCTTCGCTACAATGCTAGTTGTCAACAACTGTTGTCCCCGACACGCCCACTAGATGGCGATGTAGGCCTACTCCATCTAGCCACAACAGTAGAAACCTAAACAGACCATCTGTGGTGACAAGTCATCAGTATCATAACACTGGTTCAGACGAAACTAACGCTATCTGACGTAAGACAATGAGGATGAGAATGGTAGAACTGTAGGCCGAACCAACTGGTACTAACCTGCTCTTCTTCCGTAATGCTACAGAGCAGGGCAGGAAAATAACATTCAAACAACATTCAAGAGGAAGTAGTCTCCCCGTTCAACATTCTAAAACAGCTGTTTTTGGGGCTTATTTTCTTGGGGGGGTGCAAGGGTGTTTCTGCTCAAATGTTCCAATGTTGTAACATGCATTTATTAAGGTACATGAAAGCAGCAGAATGTTGTACAAGTCATGTTCAACTGTTTGTAAAACCTCAACGCTAGTTTTCCCTCAGTCTTCCTTCTGCCATTGCTTTGTGGAAAATGTTAGAAAAAGGTTACATACAGTAATATAGAATTTCGCAAACTAAGGGAGCTACAGAAATCAGTAGGTCTGACTGTAGCTGGGTCATTTCCAAATGACAATTAAGACAAATCTAGTGTGCAGTTTTTCAATTAGGATTATAACAGTTTCCTTTTGCTATAGAACATTGCCAAGAATATACTGGAATGTACTATACTATGATGTACTGATTGAGATGGTCATTATGATATCTGTAATGAGAAGAGAAAATGAAAATGAGACATTATCCTTGTACAGATAAATTATGTTGGCTACTTTAGACAAAACTCCCTCTTGTGTTATGTTCTGGCTGACGTGCAGACCCACGTGGTACACAACACACTGCGCCCCACTGGTCTAAAGACAGTCTTCAGAAAGTAAGATTCCGGTTGTCTCAGAGAGCAGCTACATTGGTTGGTTCTCTGAAACTTTTTCCTGGGGGTTTGAAAAGCCATCAATTGTATCGGAAGGGGGCGGCACCCGGCGGATGTGTGTGGCTGTGCCTGTGGGTGTTTGGGTACGAAAGACAGATGAGAACCAACCAGAAAAAGCACCGCCCATTTCATTATTGACACATCGTGCTGACAACATCAAACAGCCTCCCTCCCCAGACTCAGAGGCCTGGATCTTTGGTATCAGCCAGGCAACTTATGTTAACCAAAGATAATTAAAGTAGACATGCAGGATTTGTGCAACTGTAGGATGACTATTGATTGATGGATTGCCATTGATTGTATTTAATCGTGATACATTTCAATTCATTGATGGTAAATATTCAAGAGATTGGTGGTAGAGACAAACCACAAAAGCCCAGACTAATTTGAAACTTTGTAATGATAACCCCCCCCCCACACACACACACACACATACAGAAAGAAACACTATATTTGAAATGCCTTAAAGGTCCAGTGCAGTCAAAACTAGATTTCCTGTGTTTGATATATATTTCCACACTATGAGGTTGGAATAATACTGTGAAAATCCTAATAATGCCCTTTTCGTGTAAGAGCTGTTTGAAAAGACCGCCAGAAATGTCAGCCTGTTTTGGTGGGATGGAGTTTTGGCCTGCCTGTTGACATCACCAGGTGGTAAATTAGTTAGACCAATAAGAAATAGAGTTCCAAATCTCTCTGCCAATAACAGCTAGTTTTCTGTTTTCCCCTCCCCACTCAGACCACTCACAAACAGTCTCTTTGCTGAGAAGCTATTTCTGTTTCCTTTTTACCATTTTAATTGAAAACAATCACAGTAAGGTACTTAATTGTTACCCTGAAATGATTTGATGTTGAGATAAAAATGGCTGCATTGGACCTTTAAGATAAAGTTTAACACCCATGTGTATATCTGTAGTTCTGATGACTTAGTTGTTCAGAACATGGTGCTTGCATCACTGAGTTATGGGTTTGCCACGTGGGCCACATAATACTGAATAGTGTACTGTATATGTGTTAACTGTGTTTGCTAAATGACCATAATATTATAATTATACTCCAAGAACTACAGTACCCATAATGCTAGCTAGTGTCAGACTGCTTCTAGACTACTAAAATCATAAGATAAGGGCGGCAGGTAGTCTATCGGTTAGAGCGTTTGGCCAGTAACTGAAAGGTTACTAGTTCGAATCCTCAATGTGAAAAATCTGTTGATGTGCCCTTGAGCAAGGCACTTACCCCAAATTGCTCCATGGTCACCATTGATAATGGCAGACCCTGACCCATGACCCCACTCTCCACAGGTGTCTCAGGGATATGCAAAAAACACATTCCCAATTAATACACACTTGTGTGAAATAGGACAAATGTAAGCACCCACCAAGTTTATTATTTGTATTATTATTATATACCATAGATGTGTAGTAGAGAGCTCCTCTCAATGGCCGCTTCTGTGACAGCATGGGCAGCGCCTCATAGGGCTTTCCCCATGTTGGTGTCATCAACTGGGTAGGACTTGCTATGAGTTAAGGAAGGATCATAGAATTCCATCCAGGACAGCAGGGGCAGTCAGCCAATGAATTATACTCCAGAGCAAACATTCTGTAACTGTAGGTGGCAGTAAATCACCAACCTTGACTTTATACCTGTTCTTTACACACTCCAGCACAGTAGGTGTTGGTATGCGCCTTTTCAGTTTATTTTCAAACTACCTACACTCAAACTTGAAACTTGTAGTACAAGAAGAAGAAATTGTCTACTTAAAAATGTCGATATCCCTCAATGCGCTGCACAAGCTGTCACAGAAGTGACCATTGAGAAGAGCTCTCTAGTACACATCTAATGAAGAGATTTGAGCCTTTCACCTTCTGAAACACCTGACATTATACTAACTGTTGCAGAATTCATCATTATGTTACTTCCTGGTCTTTCAGTCATTTCTGGAGTTGATTATAATAGAGAATGTCAATAAGTGAAGAAGATGTTCATCAATACCAAACATTTTCTCTCACAGTCCTTAACTATACTAAATATCTATCAATGTGGCTTCAACCAAAGCAGTGATTCATTGTGAATCATTGTACCAATAGGGAGAGAGTAGTCTGCTGTGTTTTTCATTATACTTATTTAATTTGGGACATTCTTGTCCTTCAATAGTGCACTGCACTCGTTTTATAAATTTGAATGTATAACATTTTACTGTTGACTACAAGTTGGTAAAGTTACATTGAAAAACAAAGACATGCAGTGTGTGTGTGTGGTGAATAACTATAATAATAACATAATTGTTAATAATAATAGCCCTTTTGAAAAGTGTGTAAAGGTAGTCTTTAAATACGTATTCTCTCTTAAATGCCTCAGCTAAGTAGAAAAGTGCCACAGAGACCTTGTCAGTGAGGTTCTGTTGTCGTGACGCGTACTGTTTTGAATGTAAATATTTCCCTGTGATTACTGCACATTCTGACAAATAATCCTTTATTCTCCAAGTGACTGTGTCAACACTGTGAAACTCCCAAGTAGATTTTTACAACAATATGATGCTTGTGTTTTTATTTATGATGAAATAAACATTCCATCCTATTTGACTTGATCAAACATGATTTATGTATACAATCACCTCACATACTTAGCAGATATTATATAGTGATAAATTATGTTATTCTAAATTATGTCATTTTTGGGGGGTTTGCTCAATGAGATAAATTAACTGGTTTTACTGACCTACAATTACAGATCAATGCAGTGTGGCAGATGTAATTACTACTGCTCATTGAACCACACACACCCTCTTACACAACCCGGCAGGCCTACTTGCGCCAGTACTTCTGTGGCTATTTTCAAGAGGGTGATGTATTCGCCAGGTCAGCTAAATACTGTAAACCACCAGTTTGAGGGACAGCTGTCTACATAGCCTTTACACCTCAGCTTCCACCCTCTGGTTCTTGATCATCAGGATATTCTCAAGGAGCAGCTTGTGAGCCAATTCCTTCTAAAAGTTGCACTGGATGCATGGACCAACTTTCTCTCCACACACCTCACTGTTTTCACAAGCTGGTCTCATGCTTTCCAAGTGCTTCTATCTGCTGGGAAACTCCTTAAACTTGCTCTCCAATCACACACAACACACACTCAGGTTTGATCCTGCTGACACAGATAACACACCTTATTCATCTCTTAATCTGGTCAACTCTTTGTTCAGAGATTATGTGGCCAAATTTTGCTTCAACCCGTACATGAAAGGGAGCCATGCAAACTCATCTGTAGTTCCTTTGGCATAACCCAGACAAAGCCATTTGCCATTGTCTTTCGACAGATGGCGTCCTTCTAACGCGACCTCGTTGCCATGAACCAGTGCAGACAGATTTGCCCATTGAAGTGAGAATATCGCCATTCTGAAGGTCGCCATGCTGAATTACATAAATTGAATGGCAGTTTTTTTTAATCGCTTTGGTGCAATTTTCCCAAGTATGTGTTACAGTTTTACAACGCTTAGTACAAAACTCAAAACAGATAATCAAAAGGCAGTTGTTTCAAAACTCAAGCACCTTTTTTATTAACTAAGTACAGTACAACACACAAAATCATACAGTCACTTTTTCACCAAACTTAGTCAGTGGTTCATCTAGAAATATATGTTTCACATTGCAATACATGTTCATTTAAAGTAATTGCCTTTTACAATGCAACGCTCACATTACTTTTGATATGATTGTCTTCTCATTTGTTAAAATACATTGTACTATTACTTAATACGACTTAATTGATAATCACTTAACTGTTTGGTAAACCTAAAGATTTTAGACTGTTTTTTATGCTACAGATTTTGAGAACTACATAATGAAAATGAAAAGTATGATATATATACTGTAATGTACTATGATGATGATGAATATTATGATTTTACTTCACAGTAAGTTTTTAAAAATCTGATATTGATAAACTCAGATATGTACTCTGCAGTACAATTGCAAACAGCAGTAACTACACATTTGGTTGAAATTAAGTTAAGACTAAGACTGAAATCAGTCATTGTAGTATCTGTTTTATCTTGTGATTAAAGCCTTGTTCACACTGGCAGTTTGAAGTGACTCAAATCCCATTGGTTTGCCTTTCTGATTAGAATATGTTATTTTTCCTGCAGTCTGAATAGCCAAAAGGCTAATGGAATCTGATATTTCAAGCCACATTTTAAACCACCTTCGTAGTCCTGGCTAAGTCCTGGCTATGCGACTTGTCTGAAGGTGAAATCTGATTTATTTGTCCTCAAGTGGTTTTTAGACTGCTATTTGGCATATCTTGTTGCTTGCTAGCTACTCTGTTTGACAAGAACATGTGGTAGATAACTAGCTTGTTTACAAACAAATGAGTGAATGTGCTAGGTAGCTAAACAGCTACCTAGCTAGCTAGTTGACTGCTATGGCTAGCCAAAAAGGACTCATTTTGAAAGTTGGGTCATCTTTAGGCTTTAAAAGTGTTCTTACACTATGACTTTGAACATTCAAAGCAACTGGGAAATGTCCATGGCAGGCATTGTTGTCACCTTAGCTTGATACATAACTTCTGAGTGATAGGAAGCACAAGGACCACCACCAATCAGGCTACACCACTGCACACACACCAGTCGTTACTATGACAACTAGCGTAGCCATGTCAGAAAATGACTGCTGTCTGAACACACACAAATACACCACTTTACACACAAATCCCATTTGGTAACTTGCTGTTTGAACAGTCAGTATTCCAAAAAGTGATTTAAAACAACAAAACTGATTTGAGCATTAAGGCCTGCGGTGTAAAGTGGTGTAAAGTACTTAAGTAAAAATACTTTAAAGTACTACTTAAGTCGTTTTTTGAGGTATCTGTACTATACTTTACTATTTATATTTTTGACTACTTTTACTTTTACTTCACTACATACACTACACTACAGTACAAAAGTACTCGTTACATTTGAATGCTTAGCAGAACAGGAAAATGGTCCAATTCATGCACTTATCAACAGAACATCCCTGGTCATCCATACTGCCTCGATTCAGGCAGACTTAATAAACACACATGCTTAGTTTGTAAATTATGGGTTTCCATGGCTGAGCAGTAGCACACAAGACTAAGATCACCATGCGCAATGCCAAGCGTTGGCTGGAGTGATGTAAAACTTATCGCTATTGGACTCTGGAGCATTGGAAACGTGTTCTCTGGAGTGATGAATCACGCTTCACCATCTGGCAGTCCAACAGATGAATCTAGATTTGGCGGATGCCAGGAAAACACTATCTGCCCCAATGCATAGCGCCAACTGTAAAGTTTGGTGGAGGAGGAATAATGGTCTGAGGCTGTTTTTCATGGTTTGGGCTAGGCCCCTTAGTTCCAGTGAAGAGAATCGTAACGCTACAGCATACAGTGACATTCTAGATGATTCTGTGCTCCCATCTTTGTGGCAACAGTTTGGGGAAGGCCCTTTCCTGTTTCAGCAGGAAACAGAAAGCGATGTCCATACATCGGAAATGGTTTGTTGAGATTGGTGTAGAAGAACTTGACTGGCCTGCACAGAGCCCTGACCTCATCCCCATCAAACACATTTGGGATGAATTGGAACGTCGACTGCGAGCCAGGTCTAATTGCCCAACATCATTGCCCAACTTCCCTAATGCTCTTGTGGCTGAAAGGGAGCAAGTCCCCACAGCAATGTTCCAACATCTAGTGGAAAGCCTTCACAGAAGATTGGAGGCTGTTATACCCGCAACTCCATATTAGTGCCCATGATTTTGGAATGAGATGTTCGACTTGCAAGTGTCCACATACTTTTGGCCATGTAATGTATATATCAACTCAAACACTTGTTATTTTGCAGCAACAGTCTTCGACAACTCATCCACATCGCCTCGATAATTTACACAGTCATGCTTAGCCATCATGGCAACCGTGTAGGCTTCAGCCTGTGCTTGTATGGCATTTCTGAGTGGGAATTGTTGCTCATTTCGATCAGCTCAGTTCACTATCCATGACATATTTTAGAATTCATGATTGCTGAGCCGGTAACTGTAGGCTATTCAACAAGTAGAATTATTTGCGCAAATTGATGAAAGGGATGGACCCTGGCCACTCGGACAGATCATCATTGTCTGCTGTATTTCAATTTGCCAGGGAAAGCTCTCATCTCCCATCTCAGTCAAGCACATGCACGGCTACAGGCTACTTGCCCAGCTGATGTTTGCCATTTAAGTATCACTGTAGCCTACTTTTGTTTCTCATCACTACATCGCATAACCCTGGCGGAATTTTGATTCCCCCATCATGCTACCACGTCTAGCCATCATCCCATGTTAATATAAATTAATTAACTACAGCTATCAGATCCAGATGGAGCATTGTAAATTCACATTTAGGCATAGACTCTGAGGCATTTTTAGACCCACTAGGCCTGTCCGGTAAACAATATGTTGTCTTGTGTCAAATGTTATTTTGCAGGAAGTGCACAGATATATCCAAATCTATCCTCTACAGGGACAAGGGTACATGTTCTGTTTATATTGGTTCGCAAGTGTAATCCCTGTTTAGCCTGTTTATCTGAAGATATTCATCATTATTATGGCTCCCGAGTGACACAGCGGTCTAAGGCACTGCATCTCAGTGCTAGAGGCGTCACTACAGACCCTGGTTCGATTCCAGGCTGTATCACAACCGACTGGGATTGGGAGTCCCATAGGACGGCATACAATTGGCCCAGCGTTGTCCGGGTTAAGGTTTGGCCGGTGTAGGCCGTCATTGTAAATAAGAATTTGTTCTTAACTGTCTTGCCTAGTTAAATATCAAATAAAACAATTGCTCATTGTCACTTCATTCTTGAGTTCTCCATGCAATGCATAGTCATTATAATATAGCCTTTGTAGCGGATATTGTTACTGCACAAATCAATACAATCAGATTGTATCGTCATATAGGATAGACATGGTGTAGGCCTCACAGTTCAATGACATGCTTACTGGTGGCAATCTTGTTCACTCATCATAGGGTGATGCCAATTTTATTAGATCATGTTGATCTAGCGTACATTTGCAGTGAAGGCTTGTTTGGTTTCAGGTGTGTAGCTCATGGAACTACTCTTTCCCCATGTTGTGCTGTTTCCTAGTGATGTTATGTTGGATACCAGGGCTCTGGGGCATGTGTCGAAATCAGAACAAGGCATTTACCTGCTTAGTGATCAGTGTTGCCAACTCCTCAGTAAGGAAAGTAGCTATTGGCTGTCCTAAAAGTCGCTAGAAGTTGCTAAATGACGTCATCCCCTAATTTGCATAATTGGCCATGTGCATGTAATTGTGATGGACTAGGAGGAGAGGGAGAGACAAAAAGTCTCTGTAGGAGAGAGGAATAACGTCGTGGGAGAGACAAAAAGTTAGTAAAACACACCCTAAATATGTTTAGAACTACAAATGAACTTTCTTCTGTCGATTCTTGTTTTTTTTATGTCACAATTCCAACCCTCCTTTATCCTGGCTCGGGACCGGAAAAATTGACCCAAAAGAGACACTCTGGCGGAGTTACTTCATTTTTTATTTAAGTTTTTATTAAAAAAAATTGTTTTTTGTTTAGTTTTCTTAAGGTTAAAAACCAAACCAAATTATGGTCCACTTAGGAGCCTACAACAGGTCACAGTAAAACAAGAACATTTTTAAACATTACATTTTTTAATTTTTATGTATACAATGGACCAAAAAGAGACAATAGAAAAAACTGTCAATGGCAATGTGAGAAAATTATGGTAACTAGTCTGGCCCTAATTCAGGTTAATAGTTTTTTTTAACGTAAGCCAGGGCGGGATCAGCCAGCGGCGGCTTCCCGCATGCGCGATTCATTTGCAGTCTGGATGCGGAGGGATGAACATCTCCTGCTCTGACTGCAGCTGGGAGGGACTGCTGCGCGAGGACTGGACCGCCTGTGAGTGCTTTGGGACTGGGGTGAGGCCGAGGGGTCTGAATATTTGCTAAATTTAGCGACTAAGTCGCTAAGTTGGCAACACTGGTTCATTTATGCGTGCCTTGTGTGGATCAGAAGTACTTCATCAATGACGTCCGGAGCATCGTTTGATCACATGCTTTTTCAAAGCGTATGTTGCGAAATGTGAGATCCCACTGATTTCTTCGATTCCTAGCTGCTTTCAAACTACAACCTTTACTGGACACACCTGTGTTCTGATGATGCTGTTAATCAGCTTCTTGATATACCACAAAAGATGGATGGATTATCTTGGCAAAGGAGAAATGCAAACAAATTTGCGCACAAAACTTGAAAGAAATAAGCTTTTTGTGTATGGAATATTTCTGGGTATTTTATTTCAGCTGATGATACATGGGACCAACACTTTACATGTTGCATAGGGAACTATGGAACGTTCAGGGATGTGAGGGTATGAGGTTGAATCCCGTTGAAAGCACACTATTTAGAAAGTTGTGAACCACACTTTCTGTACTGTTCAAATAATTTGTTTTATTTAGTATAGTATAAGCTTCTGTCTTAAGCATCCTAAATAATGCCATAGCTTTTGAAAAATAATAAACTTGAAGGGAAAAAAGGGAAGCAATGTAAGATGCAAACCTGGTATTCCAACTAATTATAGGCTACTAAAGCCAACGACATACCGCTGCGCTACAGAGTTTATGAAAACTGTGGAGAAAAAAACATATTTGATGATCACACGCTGCTATTTATTGTTGACCAGCAGATGCCACTAATGTGCATTGTGAACAGATAATGAAGCTCTGAGTAATGTACAGTTTTTCGGCACAATTTGGTGAAAGCGCCGACGCCTTCAGAAAGCTTCGGTATCCCATCACTACTGTTTCCTCTTCCCTCGCTATTACTCTTGTAATAAATGTTGTTTTTATTTGACCTTAACACATAGCTATAATACTGTTATAATGCCTTCCTTATTAAAGCAGACTTTGTTGCAAATATCTTGCTACACCCCACAGTTAAACACGTACTGCCCGTAACAGATACTAACCTCACTCCCACACGCAGGGGAGGATGGCTGACTCAGACCTTTTATGACCACTGATAAGGCAGGCATGCCACTATACGAGCACGCACATGCACACACACACACACACACCCTTGTTTCAGGCTGGGTTTCCAAGAACAAAGAACAGTGCCAAGAACCAATGGGACATTGACACCAGCCTGGAGGGGACGATCCTCCACTTACAACGACCAGTCAGGAGCACGAACTACCAGAATCTACCTACGTCATTCACTGTATAACATGCACTGTACACTATGTTTCGGGGCTCTCTTCTGCTAGTTCCTTCCGAGCTAAATGAACGAGTCCGTGCACGCTTTGCTCAGATATCTTTACCTCCAAATAAACGGTCTTTACTATACCTTATCCACCTCGTCCAGCGTCTCAACTTGGTCTCATTTCTCAAGTAACGATTCATCAACACTCTCTCCTCTCTATTAATTATATTACAATGTATGGAATGCTATATAATATCCGCACGTCTTTCATGGTCGTACCCCACCGGCCGTGAGCACTCCTGTCCACTGGTCTACACAGGCTGATTGCTGTTCAGAGCTACTTGGTTGCATTGGAGTGGACTACTAAGGTGACCTCGAGAGAGTTTGTCGAACGGCCTCGACGACAATCCATCGCAGCAATCGTGGATTGGTATTGTATAATAAGAGACCATGTTTAAGTTTATAAGCTATTAATTTATATTTGATATTAAGTTGGCTCACGTAATCGTAGCCTTGCACAAGTGATGCTTTGCAACATTAGTCAATTTCAATTGATTCGTCAGCGATCCAAATGGAATATTTCATCCATGATTTATGAGCTACTAATGCCTTCAACTCTCATCAATCTTGGCATTTTTATTTAATTTATTTGTATTTAATCTTGTTATAAACAAAATGTCTTCCGTTTCCTTGAGATGTCGAGTCAGAACTGATTGCAGGGACTATCTCGAATAATACCAGCAGCAAACTATGTGGCAGGGTGGCCATTGACAGTAATACAGTTGAAGTCGGAAGTTTACATACACGTTTTTCCAACCACTCCACAAAGTTCTTGTTAACAAACTATAGTTTTGGCAAGTCGGTTAGGACATCTACTTTGTGCATGACACAAGTAATTTTTCCAACAACTTTTTACAGACAGATTATTTCATTTATAATTCACTGTATCACAATTCCAGTGGGTCAGAAGTTTACATCCACTAAGTTGACTGTGCCTTTAAACAGCTTGGAAAATTCCAGAAAATTGTGTCATGGCTTTAGAAGCTTCTGATAGGCTAATTGACATAATTTGAGTCAATTGGAGGTGTACCTGTGGATGCATTTCAAGGCCTACCTTCAAACTCAGTGCCTCTTTGCTTGACATCATGGGGAAATCAGCCAAGACCTCATAAAAAAAAAAATTGGCCTCCACATGTCTGGTTCATCCTTGGGAGCAATTTCCAAACGGCTGAAGGTACCACGCTCATCTGTACAAACAATAGTATGCAAGTATGAACACCATGGGACCACGCAGCCGTCATACCGCTCAGGAAGGCGATGCATTCTGTCTCCTAGATATGAACGTATGTAACAGATGTATAATGTACTCTCCATGCGTTGTGTTTTCTCAAAATAAATCACTTCGGCCAGTGGTCCCAGTTGAGCATCATTTATTTCTGTTGTTAAATGGGAAACAGCACGTTAGTTGTGCAAGGCTTAACAGTATTGATGGCTGTTGATGGCAAAATCCCTTGCATCACATTTTCCTACTGGGCAAACAAAATACAATACAAAATATAACATGTGTAAATACCTGTTGTTAAATGGGAAACAGCACGTTAGTTGTGCAGGGCTTAACAGTATTGATGGCAAAATCTGTAGCATGAAGACAACTGTGTTAGCAGTGGCTTATGTGACCATGACATCGGTGTATGCTAGCTAACACACTTATTTACAGCAATCATATGCCAAAGCACATCCCAGAAAGCCCCTCAATCCCTAACAGGTACCATATACCCACACATGTATAAATCAGTAACGTACAGCAAACTTGTACACATTGGAAAATAGAAAACAGTATTCAGAACGTGACCTACCCCTTGCATCACATTTTCCTACTCGGAAGACCTGACGTTCTCGATCTCCCCCTATCTGCAAGCGGGGCCATTGACAACACACCTTATTGTCATCGGAGTTGAACTAACCAATAAGAATGCTTGAACATAAAATACACATTTCTTTAGAGGCAAGTGGAAACATAACTGATTGTCTATGTCTATACGTTAGTTGCTTGTGTCTGCACTTTCGTTATATAGCTTCACGTTCGTTTGTTGTTTTTGTATAGTTTGTCAGTGTTCTTCGTTAAATAAATTCAACAATGTATTCTAACCACGCTGTGCTTTGGTCCGATCCTTGCTCCTCCTCAAACGAGGAGGATTACGACGTTCGTGAGAATAACCAACCCTGTTACACATACTCTGGTGCGAAAAGTGCAAATCAATCCCAGAACAACAGCAAAGGACCTTGTGAAGATGCTGGAGAAAACACGTACAAAAGTATCTATATCCACAGTAAAACGAGTCCTATATCGACATAACCTGAAAGGCCGCTCAGCAAGGAAGAAGCCACTGCTCCAAAACCGCCATAAAAAAGCCAGGCTACGGTTTGCAACTGCACATGGGGTCAAAGATCGTACTTTTTGGAGAAATGTCCACTGGTCTGATGAAACAAAAATAGAACTGTTTTGCCATAATGACCATTGTTATGTTTGGAGATAAAGGGGGAGGCTTGCAAGCCGAAGAACACCATCCCAACCTTGAAGCACGGGGGTGGCAGTATCATGTTGTGCGGGTGCTTTGCTGCAGGAGGGACTGGTGTACTTCACAAAATAGATGGCATCATGAGGTAGGGAAATTATGTGGATATATTGAAGGAACGTCTCAAGACATCAGTCAGGAAGTTAAAGCTTGGTCGCAAATGGGTCTTCCAAATGCACAATGACCCCAAGTATACTTCCAAAGTTATGGCAAAATGGCTTAAGGACAACAAAGTCAAGGTATTGGAGTGGCCATCACAAAGCCCTGACCTCAATCCTATAGAAAATGTGTGGGCAGAACTGAAAAAGCGTGTGCGAGCAAGGAGGCCTAAAAACCTGACGCAGTTACACCAGCTCTGTCAGGAGCAATGGGTCAAAATTCACCCAACTTATTGTGAGAAGCTTGTGGAAGGCTACCCGAAACGTTTGACCCAAGTTAAACAATTTAAAGGCAATGCTACCAAATACTAATTGATTGTATGTAAACTTCTGACCCACTGGGAATGTGATGAAATAAATAAAAGCTAAAATAAATCATTCTTTCTACTATTATTCTGACATTTCACATTCTTAAAATAAAGTGGTGATCCTAACTGACCTAAGAGAGGGAATTTTTACTAGGATTAAATGTCAGGAATTGTGAAACTGAGTTTAAATGTATATGGCTAAGGTGTATGTAAACTTCCGACTTCAACTGTATGTCAATCAAGAACTGTGGCTTTCAGCTTCAGTTGTTGCTCGTAGCTTATTCATGTAATTTCATGGTTTTCTCCTCATTCTAATAATGTGTTATTGTTACAGGTGGAGCTTCAATCTTAAGATTGGGTCACACCTTGCCGAACTGATCCGGGAAAATGCTTCTTTACGCAAGCTTCAAACATCCTACCCTACTTACAACAGTTTGGTCCCACAGCCACTACCTTCTGGTTGCAAATTAAGGCTGCCTAACAATGGGTTTACCACACTGTTTCCTTTACTACTAGCATACAAGGTTCATCTGGTACCTGCACGGGTTTGGATAGCACTCAGTTTTTCACAACACTTTTACTCAAGTGCCTTTTTTAGGGTTGGCCCCACAGTTTCTATGGTCATGTTGCAATAGCGCCTGTTTCAGATATCATTATGGGTTAGGAGGTTGGGTCTGAGTATGGGTTTACTTGGACGCTTCCCATCCGTTTACCTTTGTGGAAATTTTTAGGCTAGTAGTCCGCTGTTCATCGTTTTTACATTACGGATAATTGGTTAATCTTTAGTGGGCCTCATAGGCCTAGCGTCAGCATGTCGCACACTAGGCGAATCACATTAGTCAGGCACTATGTCTAGTTGTCGTCTCATGCCATCTTTTCCCATTTATATCCAATTAGAACAACTTTTCATCGCAACACAACCATTTTAATCTCTACCCTAAGCTACTTGCTACCTGTTTTGCAGCATATGCTTGCAGTCTCAGACTAGGCAGTTCCCTCCGCTTGACGTCTCCGTAAGGTCTTTCTTTTTCATGGTCCCTTCAATGGCATTCACAACTCCTTCTATTATACATTTTCTTCACGTGATGTAGGGATTCTGATCTGGTCTCCTCACCTTAATCACTAGCTTCACTCAAGCATTTTAAATTGGGTTCCTGCGGTACTAGCATAAGAGCTCGCACCTACACTTATCCTTTCTCTTGCTTTATGCTTATATTTTTCCACGCTGGACCGTGCTCTGACATATTACATTTGATTTATATCCCTCCCATTCTACCCTCTGTTTCATTCCTCTAATTTCTTAAGTAATATAAAGGTCCTATCTTTCCTCTCTATGATACACTGGTCTTTCGTTCAGAACTGGAGCATTAACCACTGCAGCTACATTAGGTATAATTCCACCATCACTCTCCTTAGCCAGCAACTAGGTTGGCTATGTGCTGCTACACCTCACTTGTTAAGCCAAATCTATTTGACTTCTTCTCAGCAATGGCTCCTTACCATAACTATCAATAGCTAATTTAGTTGGCGAGCTTTCAATGACACGCATGTATGTGGCAGTCATTTATATTACACCTGGCTTTTGGGTCACACACCTTTATGCATGCATCACCATCCCTCGTTTACTGCATGCACGACTGGGTTCAAAGGAGCAAACGTATCATATTTCCCAAATCGCATTAGAATGTGTGGTCGGGTTCTACGTACCAGAGGGCGTAACATTTCTTCTAAATAAATGAGTGTAACAATAAGAATCACTCAGCAGATCAGCATTGGGCTAAACTCGGTTAGGTGCCCATATCTCACATCCGGCGCCGGAAAGAGATGGCCGCCTCGCTTCGCATTCCTTGGAAAATATGCAGTATTTTGCTTTTTTATGTGTTATTTCTTACATCGGTACCCCAGGTAATCTTAGATTTCATTACATACAGTCGGGAGGAACTACTGAATATACGATTAACGTCAACTCATCATCGTTCCTACCAGGAATATGACTTTCCCGAAACGGATCCAGTGTTTTGCCTTCCACCCAATACAATGGATCTGATCCCAGCCGGCGACCCTGTGCGACGCCGTAAAAGGGGCAAACGAGGCGGTCTCGTGGTCAGGCTTCGGAGACGGGCACATCGCGCTCCACTCCCTAGCATACTACTCGCCAATGTCCAGTCTCTTGACAATAAGGTTGATGAAATCCGAGCACGGGTAGCATTCCAGAGAGACATCAGGGATTGCAACGTGCTCTGCTTCACGGAAACATGGCTAACTCAAGAGACGCTAACGGAGTCGGTGCAGCCAGCTGGTTTCTTCATGCATCGCGCCGACAGAAACAAACATCTTTCTGGTAAGAAGAGGGGCGGGGGGGTATGCCTTATGATTAACGAGACGTGGTGTGATCATCATAACAACACACAGGAACTCAAGTCATTCTGTTCACCTGATCTAGAACTCCTCACAATCAAATGTCGACCGCATTATCTACCAAGGGAATTCTCTTCAATCATAATCACAGCCGTATATATTCCCCCCCAAGCAGACACATCGATGGCCCTGAACGAACTTTATCTGACTCTTTGTAAACTGGAAACCACACACCCTGAGGCTGCATTCATCGTAGCTGGGGATTTTAACAAGGCTAATCTAAAAACAAAACTCCCTAAATTCTATCAGCATATCGATTGTGCTACCAGGGCTGGAAAAACCCTAGATCATTGTTATACTAATTTCCGCGACGCATATAAGGCCCTCCCCCGCCCCCCTTTCGGAAAAGCTGACCACGACTCCATTTTGTTGATTCCAGCCTACAAACAGAAACTAAAACAACAAGCTCCCGCGCTCAGGTCTGTTCAACGCTGGTCCGACCAATCTGAATCCACGCTTCAAGACTGCTTCGATCACGCGGATTGGAATATGTTCCGCATTGCGTCCAACAACAATATTGACGAATATGCTGATTCGGTGAGCGAGTTCATTAGGAAGTGCATTGACGATGTCGTACCCACAGCAACGATTAAAACATTCCCAAACCAGAAACCGTGGATTGACGGCAGCATTCGCGTGAAACTGAAAGCGCGAACCACTGCTTTTAACCAGGGCAAGGTGACCGGAAGCATGACCGAATACAAACAGTGTAGCTATTCTCTCCGCAAGGCAATCAAACAGGCTAAGTCCCAGTACAGAGACAAAATCGAGTCGCAATTCAACAGCTCAGACACAAGAGGTATGTGGCAGGGTCTACAGTCAATCACGGATTACAAAAAGAAAACCAGCCCCGTCGCGGACCAGGATGTCTTGCTCCCAGACAGGCTAAACAACTTTTTTGCCCGCTTTGAGGACAATACAGTGCCACTGACACGGCCCCCTACCAAAACCTGCGGGCTCTCCTTCACTGCAGCCGAGGTGAGTAAAACATTTAAACGTGTTAACCCTCGCAAGGCTGCAGGCCCAGACGGCATTCCCAGCCGCGTCCTCAGAGCATGCGCAGACCAGCTGGCTGGTGTGTTTACGGACATATTCAATCAATCCTTATCCCAGTCTGCTGTTCCCACATGCTTCAAGAGGGCCACCATTGTTCCTGTTCCCAAGAAAGCTAAGGTAACTGAGCTAAACGACTACCGCCCCGTAGCACTCACTTCCGTCATCATGAAGTGCTTTGAGAGACTAGTCAAGGACCATATCACCTCCACCCTACCGGACACCCTAGACCCACTCCAATTTGCTTACCGACCCAATAGGTCCACAGACGACGCAATCGCAACCACACTGCACACTGCCCTAACCCATCTGGACAAGAGGAATACCCATGTGAGAATGCTGTTCATCGATTACAGCTCAGCATTTAACACCATAGTACCCTCCAAACTCGTCATCAAGCTCGAGACCCTGGGTCTCAACCCCGCCCTGTGCAACTGGGTCCTGGACTTCCTGACGGGCCGCCCCCAGGTGGTGAGGGTAGGTAACAACATCTCCACCCCGCTGATCCTCAACACTGGGGCCCCACAAGGGTGCGTTCTGAGCCCTCTCCTGTACTCCCTGTTCACCCACGACTGCGTGGCCATGCACGCCTCCAACTCAATCATCAAGTTTGCGGATGACACTACAGTGGTAGGCTTGATTACCAACAACGACGAGACGGCCTACAGGGAGGAGGTGAGGGCCCTCGGAGTGTGGTGTCAGGAAAATAACCTCACACTCAACGTCAACAAAACAAAGGAGATGATTGTGGACTTCAGGAAACAGCAGAGGGAGCACCCCCCTATCCACATCGACGGGTCAGTAGTGGAGAAGGTGGAAAGTTTTAAGTTCCTCGGTGTACACATCACGGACAAATTGAATTGGTCCACCCACACAGACAGCGTTGTGAAGAAGGCGCAGCAGCGCCTCTTCAACCTCAGGAGGCTGAAGAAATTCGGCTTGTCACCAAAAGCACTCACAAACTTCTACAGATGCACAATCGAGAGCATCCTGTCGGGCTGTATCACCGCCTGGTACGGCAACTGCTCCGCCCATGTAGGAGTAAATGAGATGTATAGGACAGCACATAGATGTATAAAATGGCTGAACATTAAAAATAGATCACAGTAATGAAAGGGAGACACATGGTCTGCTGACCTGACACTAATGAAAGGGAGAGACACAGGGTCTGCTGACCTGACACTAATGATAAAGAGATTCATAGTCAGCTGCTTCTAAAATGAAGGCCTATAGGGTAGAGTCTGCTGATTCCAATAAAGGCAAACAAAACAAAGAGTACATTGACACATTATGCTGACACACTAAAGATAGAGGGACCCATGGTCAGCTGCTTCTAAAAACATATAGGACAGAATCTGCTGATTCCAATGGGGGCAAAGTGCATTGACACATTGATGAAAGCAAGAGACACAGAATCTGCTGACACACTAGGATGGAGGGTCCGGCCACCATTGTAGTCTAGCTGAGAGCAGATATGAGCGTTATTGGGTGTGAATAAGTAGGAGGCTTGAACTAAAAGATAAGGGTGGTGAAAGACTTAAGAAAAGAAACGTCATTTGCATAAGGAATGGACATAGTGCTATGTGTGTATAAATATAGGAGCTAAGGCTCTGGGAAGGGAGGGTGTG